>NC_142080.1:4420000-4502500 GCF_059756535.1 Pantherophis guttatus
TTTATCCGCCCCAAGAAACTTCTCCTGGCAGTAATTAAAACTGTATTTATAGCAAGCGGGGATGAGTTAATCTGCAAAGATAATTAAAAGCTGCCAGGCCGACCTTTTGAGAGCTGCGATTTCCCTGCCAGCTTCGAGGAGCAAGGTAAGGCTTGCCGACCCTCTGGAGAGCCTCTAGGGGGCAGTATGACGACACGGACAATTCTGCCCCCTGCTGGCCGCTTGGGAGTTTTGCAAAATCGGGAGGAGTTTGCAAAGCAGGAGAATTTCTACCTCTGGGTGTGGGGGAGATTTAAAAAAAAAAAAGCATCCATCGATTCTAGATGCTTTGGGATGGAAAATGCTGAAGGTTTAATCTGGGATTTAAAACGGCCTTCGGGGCATAAAAAGAGGTATAAACTCTCGCTTAAAATAACAAACGGAACAACGGAAGAAATTTGGAAGAGATGCCAAGTTGAGATGCTGTGTTTCCTTGGTTCCCTCTTTCCTTCCTTCCTTTTTCTCCTTTTCCTTTCGTTTTTCTCCTTTATCTTCCTTCCTTTTCCTAATTCCTTCCTTTCTTTGCCTGCCTCCTCCCTCCATCCCTTCTTTCTTTCTCTTTTTTTCTCTTTCTTTCCTTTTTCCTTGCTTCCTCCCTCCATTCTTCTTTATTTCTTTCTCCCTTCCTTCATCTTCCTACCCTCCCTCCCTCTTTTCTCTTTTCCTCCCTTCCTCCCTTCCATCCTTCTTCCCTCCCTTCCTCTCTCTCTCCTCCCTCCCTTCTTTTTTCTTCCTTCCTTCCTTCCTTCCTTTCTCTTTCTTTCCTTTTTCCTTACTTCCTCCCTCCATTCTTCTCTTCTTTATTTCTTCCTTCCTTCCTTCATCTTCCCTCTCTTTTCTCTCTTTTCTTTCCTCCCTTCCATCCTTCTTCCCTCTCTCCTCCCTCCCTTCTTTTTCCTTCCTTCCTTTTCTGTCCCTTCCGTCCCTCCCTCTTTCTTTCTTCCCTCTTCCTCCCTCCCTCCCTTCCCTTCCTTCCTTCCTTCCTTCCTTCCCTCCCTCTTTCTTTCCTTCCTTTCCTTCCTTCCCTTCCCTTCCTTTTCTTTTTCTTTCTTTTTCTTTCTCCCTCTCTCTCTCCTTTTTTCCTGCCTCCTCCTTCCTCCTTTCTCTTCCCTCCCCAAATACATCCTACTGCAACCCCATCATCCATAATTCAGGATCCCTCTGAGCCACGAAGGTAGCATGGATGTCCGGGACTGAAGCCCCAGGGTGATGCCTAAACACAGCTGCCAGAGGGGGGGGGGGAGAGGACATCTGTGCCCATCATGCTCGGCTGGTGGGTCCTGTCCAGGAGGTGCCGCGGCAGAGCTTTGGGGTCCCACGCTAGGCAGAAAGCAGCCCAGCCCCCCAGCGTCTCTCTGCCCTGCAGGCCCCTTTTGCCAGCGGAGGGGGGGTGCTAGTGCCCCCATCGGCCAGCTGAGGAATGACAGGGGAGGAGAGTGACGGAGAGGGTGACTCACCTTATGCAAATCATCCACCAATCGCCACCCGGACAGCCAGCTGGCATGATGGGAAACGCGCAGAGGGGAGAAAAACCCCCATTTTCACCCCCAAATCGCCCCACTGGAGATGCTGTTGTGATCTAGCCCTGAGAAAGAACTGGGAAGAATTGATCCCTTGGGATCTCTTTGCCACCCTGTCGCGCTCCCCGAAATCTGGAGGAGCCTCCGGACGGGAGTCTCGGTCCCCGTCCGCCAGGCTCCAGTATCGCTTCTCGGCCTTTTGGCTAAGATCAAGTGTAGTATCTGTTCTTATCAGTTTAATATCTGATATGTCCTCTATTTGAGGACTACATATTAAATGGATTTTTGGAACTGGGAGATGGAATAGGGGCTTGCTCCGTCCACTCCAAGCATCGACCTGGTATTGCAGTACCTCCAGGAACGGTGCACCTCCCCCTGGGAGGAATCTCACGGGTCAAAAAACAGATCGAAAGCTCCTTGGCATGCAGAGGGATCCTCTGATGGGTCCTTTGCTCCAGAGATCTGGCTGCGCTCTCTGCCTCTCACTGAAGAGTGGTGCCCTATTTCCACCCTTTTGCACATGGGTTGCAAATGATATTTGATGGGCAGATAGGTGAACGGATCAGCCAGTTGCTCTGCACGGGTGAAAAACACTCCTACCTGCCTAACAGATCATAAAATGGATCCAGTTTCTGGGTCGGAAGGATTGCTAAATTGAGGAGTGGGTTAAAAAGGCTTCTTATTTATTACATTTATAATAAATAAAATTTATTGCATGTTTAAATCCAGTCTTAGGCCAGGAAGGGGTGCTAAGTTGAGGAGTTGAGAAGTGGGTTAAAAAAGGGTTTTAACTGTGCAAGTAAATCACAAAAGGATCCAGTCTTAGGCCCCATGAAGGGAAGCTTAGCTCTCAGAAGATAGAATAATAGGAAAGGGACCTTGGAGGTCTTCTAGTCCAACCTCCTGCTTCATTCAGACAATTAATTGAAAGACTTAATTAAAATATTAATTGAGGAGCGGGTTAAAAAGGCTTTAAATATGTACCGGTAATAAATCACAAAAGGATCCGAGTCATAGGCCAGGAAACGGTGCTAAATTGAGGAGTGGATTAAACAGGCTTTCAATGTGTAATAAATCACAAAAGGATCCTGTCTTAGGCCCCATGAAGGGGAGCTTAGCTCTTAGAAGATAGAATAATAGGAAAGGGACCTTGGAGGTCTTCTAGTCCAACCCCCTGCTTCATTCAGACAATTAATTGAACTGTTTAATTGAAAGACTTAATTAAAATATGGAGGAATGGGTTCAAAAGGCTTTCCATGTGTAATAAATCACAAAAGGATCCAGACTCAGACCATAAGGGGGTGCTTCGTTTTTGAGAGATCTCACGGGTTCAAAAAAAAACAGAAAATACAGGAAGGAAAAATCCTGGCAGAGAGCATGGGACTGACTAGATCCCTTTATGGTCCCTTTAAGGTAGTTTTTGGACTGGGTGTATACCTAAAAATCGTACATGTGGGGGGTCCGCAAAGCCTCTACCCCCCATAACCCCCATGCCGTAAGGAAGGGCCAGCTGGCTTTGACCAAGAATTCGCCCTCCCTTATTTTAGCTAAGATGCTCTCAAAGGATCATTGCCTGTTCCGGGAAATGGGGGAAGATGGTCGCTTCCGTGTAGAAATTCAGCTAAATAAAAATCACACAATAACAGATTCCACCTCCACCCCCGGTTTATGCACTGGTTCCTTCTTTAGCTAGTTCTGTGTGAATATTTTAAGGTTTTAACCAATAAAGGAAAATATTTGTAGCTCAGCGTTGAAATGAAGGCTCCCTGGTGCTCTCTAAACTTGGTGGTTTTCTTGCAGACATTTCATGACCCAGCTAGGGAACATCATCAGTGTTAGAAGGAGCATTTGCAGCAAAAAAAAAAAAAAATCCTTTCCTTCTAGAACTGATGATGCTACCTAGTTGGGTCATGAAACGTCTGCAAGACAACCACCAAGCTGTTGTGGCTCCGTTGCTTGAGCCTGGGCTATCGACAGATGCAGACTCGGAGAGTGAGGGAGAGGAGTTGGCAAGGCCTCCCTCTCCAGGACCCTCCTCTCTGGCAATGCCTCCGGAGGACACCGAAGGCCAAACGATAGGCTCAGAGCCAAGCACGTCCCCGCAGCCACAGGTGGACAGCGATGAAGGAGATAAGTGCTGGCTGGACCCGCGACAGAGGCGCAGGGAGAAGCGTGCGCAGCAGAGGGGAAGGCGTGCCAGAGATTAGCTGAGTCACTGGACCACACCCCACAGGGTATAAATGTGGGTGTGGTGGCCGGTTCAGTTTGTGACGAGCAAAAACTGGAAATACTCCATGATCTCTGCGTTTCTGGACTTTGCCTGCTTTATCGGACTGCATTTGGACTAATCCTTGTATTGCTGAAACTTTGCCTGCTTTATCGGAATGCTTGCAGTCTAACCTTTGTTTTGTGTGAGTAAAGTCTGAATTGGCAGCTGGCCACTGGGTTGCTGCCAGCTTTATCTTCAAAGAGTTTTGTCGTGTGGCTTATTAACTCCGGGCCGTCTGTTGGGGTGCATGAGTGGTACGGGGACAGAACACAAGCTCAGAGACCACCAAGGACCCCACAGCTTCATCACTGGGGGCTTTCAAGAAGAGACTGGACTGCCATTTGTCAGAAACGGTGTAAGGGTCTCCTGCTTCGGAAGGGGGTTGGACTAGATGACCTCCAAGGTCCCTTCCAACTCCGTTCATCTAACCCAAACCCAATTGGGTCATGAAACATCTGCAAGAAAACCACCAAGCTCAGAGACCACCAAGGACCACTCGTTTTATAAGGCTTTTAAATTCTTTACGATGTGAGGTAACCCGCCCGGTCGCTCCACAGCAACGTATAAATGTAATGAATAAAGAAAATAAATTGCAACGTTAAAAATGTCAGTTGTTTCGTGTAACACAGAGAGAGAAGGAACTTGAAACAGGAGGCCACCCCAACAGAAAACAGAAAAAAAGTTTAATGAGCGAAAAAGGGGCTTAACAGAGACACTCAATTCCAGCAACAAACAAACAGCAGCCAGCCAACGTTTCTTTAGGGAGGAATGACCATGGAGTTGAAGGAGAACACAAGAAGAACAGAAAATGCGCCTTCAGTTCAGTAGACCTGGAGAAGGGAGACAAAGGCAAGGTTAAAAATTGCCACCTGGAAAATTGTCCCTTTTTTTCCCTAAGCCCAAAAAACGGTTGTCTGGTGATGAGCGCCGATCAAAATTCAGGACGCTTGGCAACTGGCATGTACTTATGACGGTTGCTCACCAAATGGGAGGATATTTTACGACATGGCAAGCAATTCAAAACACGTACCCAGGTAGTCGTCCATCAAGGATCCAATGGCAAACTGCAGAAAGAAAAGTAAAAAAGATAGCAGGTGAAAGAGGGAAGAGATAAAAAGAGAGCAAAGGAAAGAGAAAAGAGAGAGAGAGGGGAAGAGAAAGAGGAAGGAAGGAAATGAGAATGAGAAGGAAGGAAGGAAGAATGAGAAGAAGGAAGGAAGGAAGGAAATGAGAATGAGAAGAAGGAAGGAAGAAAATAAGAATGAGAAGAAGGAAGGAAGGGAATGAGAATGAGAAGGAAGGTAATGGGAATGAGAAGAAGGAAGGAAGGAAGGAAATGAGAATGAGAAGAAGGAAGGAAGGAAGGAAATGAGAATGAGAGGAAGGAAGGAAGGAAGGAAGGAAGGAAGGGTTAGTTAAAACTGCTAAAGTGGCCCTATATTATCCCAAATTTCCAGAACAGGAAATTCTCTCTCTTCTCTCATGGAAGACCCCAAAAGACAATTTTTTATATGCAAAAAGGAGTCAGCCTGAACGAAGACCTTTCTCTCAAAATAAAAGTTTCCAGTCCTCATGATTGCAAGTACAAGACACAGCTAAACAAATAAAATAAAATAAAATAATGGTTTATAAATCGTGCCGATGCGGCTTGAGCAAACGCAGGCCGGAATCCAGCCTGACCCTCACAATCCCAATAGCCTTCGAAACCAAAAATTGGAAGAGGATTTTTTTCTGCACTTCTCCTCAGCTACCACTTTTAACCCGGAGAAAGGAATTTGAATAAAGAGAAAGTTATATTGGCGCAAAACGATTTCTTCTCCACGTTTTCTCTGCGGATTTTCCCCCAGCAGATATTATGGCATCAATAATTTAATTCTCCGTCTGTATTGGATACGAAGGAGGACGAATGAACAGGAGGGACCCCGAACGGCCAAAATGAGATTGAGAAAGGGACACCGTTCGAATGATGCCACTCACTATGTCGTTCTTGTCCACCCGGGTCCCCACAATCTTCAATCGGATATTATCTTCTGGCTGGATAACGATGTCCTGGTTTGGAAGAAAAAGAACCAGAGACAATAATACCAAGACAATAAGAATTAACGTGGTGCAGTGGTTAAAGACAGTGTTTCCCAAACACATTTTAAGACGGGTGGACGTCGACTCCCAGAATCCCCCAGCCAGCATGCTTTAAAATGGGTGGGTTTTAATTCCCAGAATTCCTCAGGCAACCTGCTTTAAGATGGATGGATTTCGACTCCCAGAATTCCCCAGCCAGCAGGCTTTAAGATGGACTTCAATTCCCAGAATACCCCCCCAATCCTTTAAGATGGGTGGACTTCGACTCCCAGAATTCCCCAGCCAGCCTGCTTTAAAATGGATGGACTTCGACTCCCAGAATTCCCCAGCCAGCCTGCTTTAAAATGGATGGACTTCGACTCCCAGAATTCCCCAGCCAGCCTGCTTTAAGATGGGTGGACTTCAACTCCCAGAATTCCCCAACCAGCATGCTTTAAAATGGATGGACTTCCATTCCCAGAATCCCCCAACCAGCATGCTTTAAGATGGATGGACTTCGACTCCCAGAATTCCCCAGCCAGCATGCTTTAAGATGGGTGGACTTCGACTCCCAGAATCCCCCAATCAGCTTGATTTAAGGAAGGAAAAAAACCTCACCTCATCCACAGTCTTGTAGCAGGGCGGATTGGAGTTCGTATCGTACTCCATTTCCGAAGGGATCGACTGCGGCGAGAACAAGGATCTGAGATCAACGGCCGAGCAGGGATCTTTGGCTCCCCTGGCCCGCTTCACAGGGAATCGCTCCCTCTTCTATCCACCCCAACCCCACCCCACGGGTCCACTCACATGTCGGGATATGAAACAAGACATCGGCCCGATCTCGGTGAAGAGGCCAACCTGCGTTGCAAAAACCAGAAATTAAAATACAAAACTCCCTTCGGAGGTCTCGGGAAGATCTCTTTACGATCTCTCCGCAGGGTGCACCGGGCCTCCTTACCTTGTTCACCTGAGTCACAATGGCATCCACCACCTCGCCCTTAAACGGACGGAAGACGATGGCTTTGTACTTGACGGGGTAGAGGACGAAGCCGCGTCCCGGCTGAATCACGCCCGCCCCGATGTTGTCGATGGTGGTTACGGCGATGACAAAGCCATACCTGGAAGGGAGAAGTGGCATATGTGCATTAAAGCCAATTCTCTCTCTCTCTCTCTCTCTCTCTCTCTCTCTCTCTCTCTCTCTCTCTCTCTCTCTCTTTTTTTTTTTCCGGGAATTATTGGCTGCTTTCCTTTTTTTTCCCACCCGAGATTTTCAGATAGGGGATTTTCAGCACTGGGCTAGGAAACAGTGAGTTCTAGTCCTGCCCTTAGGCATGAGAACCGGCTGGGTATCTTTGAACCAATCACCAGGAGATTGGGAGTTCTAGTCCTGCCTTAAGTATGAAAGCCAGTTGGATAGGTTTGGACTAATCACCAGGAGATTGGGAGTTATAGTCCCGCCTTAGGCATGAAAACTGGCTGGGTGACTTTGAGCCAATCACCAGGAGATTGGGAGTTCTAGTCCTACCTTAAGTATGAAAGCCAATTGGATAAGTTTGGGCCAATCACTAGGAGACTGGGAGTTCTAGTCCCACCTTAGGCATGAAAGCCAGATGGGTGATTTTGAGCAATCACCAGGAGATTGGAAGTTCTAGTCCCGCCTTAAGTATGAAAGCCAGCTGGATAGGTTTGGACTAATCACCAGGAGATTGGGAGTTCTAGTCCCGCTTTAGGCATGAAAGCTGACTGGGTGACTTTGAGCCAATCCATCTCTCTCAGCCCACCTCACAGGGTTGTTGTGGGGAAAATAGGAGGAGAAAGGAGCGTTAACTCTGTTCGACGCCTTGAGTTACTTACGAAATAAGAAAGGCAGGACAAAACCCTTCATAAATATCAAACAGATTCCAACTTCTGCCAACTTCTCGGAAAGCAATGAAGGAAACACATTGTTTTACAGATAAGCTGGGGGGTTTTTTTTCCCCCCCATTATTTTCATGCCATCCTCTACTGGCCCAGACCCTCCCCAGCTTCCCTCTTTCTTACTTGCCAGTGCAGGTCCCTTCCACCTCGGTGAAAAGCTTTTGCTTCACCGTGTTGAGAAGGTTGGGCCCGAAGTAGCGAGGGTGCAGCAGGATTTCATGCTCCAAGGAGATCTAGACGCAAAGAAGAGAAAGCCACGGTAGCCATGACGGACAGCTCAGCTCCAATGTTTATCTCCCCCACCCCCATTTTCTCCTCCCCAATTCAAGGTAGCCTACGAGAGACACGCCCCCCCCTCCCCTCGGACGTTGCCTACAACAACCCCAGTGAGGTAGGCAGGTGAAAAATGTGAATGTTTTACACTTCCGTCATTTGATTGTCATTTTAGTTGTTCTCAGCCACGCAGAATCATGGAGAATTGGGCAGCCTTCAGATTTCAATAAATTATGATAGTTAGAGACTGGATTTGACATTTTACTTCACCTGCTGGGGTAGACCAGGTGTCTCGATAGAAAAGCACTTTTTATATATATATATATATATATATAGGTATATTAAAAGAAGTGTTTTTCTGTCGAAGCACCTGGTCTACCCCAAAATGGGAGGGAGCATCCTGCTTCCCTTTCGCCTTTCAGCTCCAATCCACGAGCCCGCAAGCATTCAAACAAAGATGGTTTGTCGCATTCACGACAAATCATTTTTTATGCCAAATTTATATTTCGCTGATAAAAAAATAAAGAGAGACTAGTATAGATCTATTTCAAGCTATTTAGCTCTCATCAGCTAGCCATAGCCTTACTCGGATTCGAACCTGTTCTAGTTTTTCTATCAAGGCACCTGGCCTACCCCAATATGTGGGAGGGAGCAAACTGCAAAATATAAATTTGATACCTTTCTTTCTTTTTCTTTCTTTTCTTTCTTTCTTTCTTTCTAATAAATATCATGTCTCGCTATCATCTGCCTCTATCTATCTATCCTTCTCATCTATCTCTGTCTAGCTATCTGTCTGTCTATATCTATCTTCTCTATCATTCTCATCTATCTCTGTCTATCTTCTCTATCATCTTTCTCTCCTATCTGTCTGTCTGTCTGTCTGTTGTGACCCAGGCCCATGTAGTAGATATCTATCTCTATTACCCACCTACCCACCCACCCATCTATCTATCTAAACTTCTACCCATCCATCCATCCACCCATCTATCTAATCAATATCATGTCTCTCTATCATCTGACTACATCTATCTATCTATCTATCTATCTATCTATCTATCTATCTATCTATCTATCTATCTATCTAATCTTTCTTTCTTTCTAATAAATATCACGTCTCTCTATCATCTGCCTCTATCTATCTATCCTTCTCAACTATCTCTGTCTGCCTAGCTATCTGTCTATATCTATCTTCTCTATCATTCTCATCTATCTCTGTCTATCTTCTCTATCATCTTTCTCTCCTATCTGTCTGTCTGTCTGTCTGTTGTGACCCAGGCCCATGTAGTAGATATCTATCTCTATTACCCACCTACCCACCCACCCATCTATCTATCTAAACTTCTACCCATCCATCCATCCACCCATCTATCTAATCAATATCATGTCTCTCTATCATCTGACTACATCTATCTATCTATCTATCTATCTATCTATCTATCTATCTATCTATCTATCTATCTATCTAATCTTTCTTTCTTTCTAATAAATATCACGTCTCTCTATCATCTGCCTCTATCTATCTATCCTTCTCAACTATCTCTGTCTGCCTAGCTATCTGTCTATATCTATCTTCTCTATCATTCTCATCTATCTCTCTGTCTATCTTCTCTATCATCTTTCTCTCCTATCTGTCTGTCTGTCTGTCTGTTGTGACCCAGGCCCATGTAGTAGATATCTATCTCTATTACCCACCCACCCACCCATCCATCTAATCAATATCATGTCTCTCTATCATCTGTCTATATCTATCTATCTGTCTGTCTATCATTATATCATCTATATCTATCTATCTACATCTATCTCTAGGTCTATCTCTATCTCTGTCTATCTATCTATCATCTGTCTATCTGTCTATCATATCATCTATATCTATCTACAGCTATCTCTAGGTCTATCTCTATCTCTATCTATGTCTGTCTATCTATCTATCATTATATCATCTATATCTATCTACATCTGTCTCTAGGTCTATCTCGGTCTCTATCTATCTAATCTATGTCTGTCTATCATCTGTCTATCTGTCTATCATTATATCATCTATATCTATCTATCTACATCTATCTCTAGGTCTATCTCTATCTCTGTCTATCTATCTATCATCTGTCTATCTGTCTATCATATCATCTATATCTATCTACAGCTATCTCTAGGTCTATCTCTATCTCTATCTATGTCTGTCTATCTATCTATCATTATATCATCTATATCTATCTACATCTGTCTCTAGGTCTATCTCGGTCTCTATCTATCTAATCTATGTCTGTCTATCATCTGTCTATCTGTCTATCATTATATCATCTATATCTATCTATCTACATCTATCTCTAGGTCTATCTCTATCTCTGTCTATCTATCTATCATCTGTCTATCTGTCTATCATATCATCTATATCTATCTACAGCTATCTCTAGGTCTATCTCTATCTCTATCTATGTCTGTCTATCTATCTATCATTATATCATCTATATCTATCTACATCTGTCTCTAGGTCTATCTCGGTCTCTATCTATCTAATCTATGTCTGTCTATCATCTGTCTATCTGTCTATCATTATATCATCTATATCTATCTACATCTATCTCTAGGTCTAACTCTCTCTCTCTCTCTATGTCTAACTATCATTATATCATCTATATCTATCTACATCTGTCTCTAGGTCTATCTCTGTCTCTATCTATCTATCTATTTATCTATCTAATCTGTCTGTCTATCATCTGTCTATCTGTCTATCTCTGCATACACGATTATGATGATGATGATGATGATATTGATCTTTGTATGTTAACACCTGGGACACCTAGAGAGCACATTGCTCAGCATAGCATGGAAATATATGCTATAAAATAATCTTAAAAAATATATTTTAAAAAAAAAGAGAGAGAAGGAGTTTATATAAGTCTAGAAAGTGATCCCCAAGGTATTTGCCCAGAATAAAGCTGAATTAACATTCACGTGTTGGTGAACACGGGTAGAAAGGGGGGAAAAAAGCGCTCTTCCCGCTGGGCGAGCCGCCCTACGCGAGGGCCGGCCCGTACACGCGTGGACGCCCCATCCCCACGACCCCTGGAAACTCACGTGATAAAACATCCTCCCCAGCGGAGCCCTTCTCGACCGGATGGAACGTTGAGGCTTCGCCCCGCCCCGCCCCGCCCCGCCCCGCCCCCAGCGGATAAAAATGTCGCAACGTTCCTCTCCGCTGATTGGCTGAGACGCGCCGGCCCATTCCAAAGCGCCTTAAAGGAACAGGCGTGGCCGAGGCTCAGCGAAAGAGCTTGGAACCGTCGTGGGCTCCACTGCGCAGGCGCGGCAGGAGGGGCATTTCTGGGTTCATTTTCAATCAAAACAAGGGGGGTTCGATTCCACCCCCGCCTCGTTTTGGGCCATGAAATTTAGGGACCCTCCTAAATGAAAATAGGACCTCACTGGACAGCCATTTGTGAGGAATAATATATAGGGTTTCCTGCCTGAGCAGGGGGTTGGACTAGAAGACCTCTAAGGTTCCTTCCAACTCTGTTATTCTGTTACTGGGCTGTTCTTTTTTCCTTCCTTCCTTCTTTCCTTCCCTCCTCTCTCCTTTCCCCTTCCTTCCCTCTCTCCCTTCTTTCTTTCCTTCCTTCCTTCCCTCTCTCTCTCTCCCTCCCTTCTTTCCTTCCTTCTTCCCTTTTTCTCAAATTCCCTTCCTTCCCTCCCTCTATTCCTTCCTTCCTTCCTTCCTTCCTTCCTTCCTTCCTTCCTTCCTTCCTTCCTTCCTTCCTTCCTTCCTTCCTTCCTTCCTCTTTCTCACACAAATTCCCTTCCTTCCTTTCTTCCCTCCCTCCCTCTCTTCTTTCCTCTTTCTCACACAAAGCTGATCTCCGCTCCTTCCGTCGGGACCTGAAGACTTGGCTGTTCAAGCAAATAGGCTGACTCTGATTCTGGGTTTTATTATTTATTAGTTAATTTGGTTTAAAATGGGATTTTGTTGTACATGTTTTTAACTTGTGTTCGCCGCCCTGAGTCTTTCTGGAGAAGGGCGGCATATAATTACAAGAAAGAAAGAAAGAAAAAGAAAGAAAGAAAGAAAGAAAGAAAGAAAGAAAGAAAGAAAGAAAGAAAGAAAGAAAGAAAGAAAGAAAGTTCCCTTCCTTCCCTCCCTCTCTTCCTTCCTTCCTTTTTCTCACACAAATTCCAAATTCCTTCCTTTCCTCCCTCCCTCCCTTCCTTCTTCCCTTTTTCTAACACAAATTCCCTTCCTTCCTTCCTTTCCTCTCTTCCTCCCTCCCTCCCTTCCTCTTTCTCACACAAATTCCCTTTCCTTCCTTCCTTCTTTCTTTCCTTCCTTCCTTCCTTCCTGTTTCCCACACAAATTCCCTTCCTTCCTCTTTCCCTCCCTCCATTCCTTTCTTCCTCCCTTCCTCTTTCTCACACAAATTCCCTTCCTTCCTTCCTTCCTTCCTTCCTTCCTTCCTTCCTTCCAGTTGGACTAGAAGATCGCCAAGCTCTGTTATCTTTCCTTCCTTCCTTCCTTCCTTCCTTCCTTCCTTCCTTCCTTCCTTCCTTCCTTCCTGTTGGACTAGAAGACCTCCGTTATCCTTCCTTCTTTCCTTCCTTCCTTCCTCTTTCCCACACAAATTCCCTTCCTTCCTCTTTCCCTCTCTCCATTCCTTTCTTCCTCCCTTCCTCTTTCTCACACAAATTCCCTTCCTTCCTTCCTTCCTTCCTTCCTTCCTTCCTTCCTTCCTTCCTGTTGGACTAGAAGTTCTCCAAGCTCTGTTATCCTTCCTTCCTTCCTTCCTTCCTTCCTTCCTTCCTTCCTTCCTTCCTTCCTCCCTCCCTCCCTCCCTCCCTCCCTCCCTTTCACTGGAGGTTTTCAAGAAGAGATTGGACAACCATTTATCCGAAATGGTATAGATTCTGCTCGAACAGGGGGTTGGACTAGACAGCCTCCAAGATCCCTTTCAACTCTGATTGGTTTGATTTTTAGGGGGATGGAATCGCCAACTTGCCAACTTTCCAACTCTGTTATTCTGTTATTCTTTTACTCTATAAGTACAAACAGGCCAATTTTTAGATTTTTTACTTTATCTTTCTTTTTCATATATGCTTTTTAGTCTTTTTAAACATGACGCTTGATGTTTTAAATTTTCAATTTTTAATTCGGGGACTTCCTGTAATATCATCATTTTAAAAATAACCTTTAATATTAGATACTACTCTATAATATTATCATCATCGTAGATTTATCAGAAGGAACTAGTAATCAAAATTCAATACCAAATCCAGACAGAATTACTCGGTAAACTGGATGCAAAAAGCATTGATAAGAATCACAACCAAACTGGCTCTGAATTAAGTTAGACGAGGATACCAATAGAACACAGGTAAACAACAAACTTGTTTATTATAAAAATTATTTGATTTATCAAAAATAAACTCTGCCAAGCGATGTCTTTTCATATTGCTTATAGCACATTCAGACTAAGGCATATAATTCCCCATCTATAACACAATCCCTGAGTTTCCAGAACGAAAATTTCCAAAGACGTTGGCCGTAAGAAATAAAACGGATTATCGTTTTCAGGGTGCAGGAATCAGAGACAACCAGTAGAGGGCAGCAGAGAGAGAGAGAGAGAGGTTTTAAAACCACTGGATTCTTTTGCCGCCCTCTTGTGATCATGTAGATTATTGCAGCCCAGATGTAGGCAGGTTGTTCTGTGCAGGTGGCCAACGGGGTGACATGACACATTTCAGAGCAGTAAATCGGATGTGCTCTTTCAAGTTTCAAAAGAAAATAGATAATTTAAAAAATATATTTTCAGGGGGGAAAGAAGACCGCAGAGAGCAGGATTTTAATCCTCGGAAAGCAAGGTGGGCAATATTTTACAGGCTTCCAGAGTTCTTCACCATTAGCCAATGGGCACCTGAAGGATCGTAGATACACCATAGATTCCCATTGGGTTTTGAACACTATGATTCTGGGATGGATGGATGGATGGATGGATGGATGGATGGATGGATGGGTAGACAGACAGACAGACAGACAGACAGACAGACAGACAAATGATGGAGGGTGGATGGATGAATGGATAGATGGATGGATGAATAGATGGATGGATGGACAGACAGATATACAGATGGATGATAGATAGACAGACAGACAGACAGATAGATAAATGATGAAGGGTGGATGTTTGAATAGATGGATGGATGGATGGATGGACAGCCAGATATACAGATGCATGGTAGATAGATAGATAGATAGATAGATAGATAGATAGATAGATAGATAGATAAATGATGGAGGGTGGATGGATGGACAGACAGATATACAGATGGATGATAGATAGATAGATAGATAGATAGATAGATAGATAGATAGATACCCAGTTTCCCCAAAAATAATAATAAGACCTCCCCAAAAATAAGGCCAAGCGCTTATTTCAGGGTTCAAAAAAATATAAAACAGGGTCTTATTTTCGGGGAAACACAGTAGACAGGCAGGCAGATAAATGATGGCGGGTGGATGGATGGATGGATGGATGGATGGATGGATGGATGGACAGACAGATATACAGATAGATGGATCATAGCTAGATAGCTATATTGTCAGAGACTAATAATTAGTTAGGTAGCTAGGTAATTAGGTAGCTAGCTAGATGATATATAGATAGATAGATAGATAGATAGATAGATAGATAGATAGATAGATAGATAGATAGATATCCGTGCCCTTAAAACTTTCTTTTTCCAGCAAGCCAGGCTGGCTTAACATAACATTTTTTAAAAACATTTTTAACTGGGTTGTCATTTTAAATTGGGGCCAAATTAATATATCCTTTTAATTGTTTTTAATGTTTGTATTGTATGTTTTTAGTTGGCTGTACACCGCCCTGAGTCCCTCGGGAGAAGATGCGGTATATAAATTTGAAATAAAATAAAAATTAAAAATAAATAAAATAGATAGACAGACAGAGACACAGACAAATGATGGAGGGTGGATGGATGGATGAATAGACAGACAGATATACAGATGGATGATAGATAGATAGATAGATAGATAGATAGATAGATAGATAGATAGACAGACAGACAGACAGACAGGGACACAGACAGACAAATGATGGAGGGTGGATGAATGGATGAATAGATGGATGGACAGATATACAGATGGATGATAGATAGATGGATGGATGGATGGATGAATGGATGGATAGATGATGGATAATGGATGGATGGATTAATGGATGATGGATGGATGAAGGATGGCTAGATGGATTAATGGATGATGGATGGATAGATGGATGATGGATGGATGAATGGAGGGAGGGAGGGAGGGAGGTCCATCAAATTGTCCTCTCTTAGTGACCACATAGCTAGATTTTACTCCATGATGATCTGTCCCTAACTTGGTCCCTCAGCTCCTGGAGCTCCTCGGAGCCCAGAACGATTTATCCGCAATAGCTTTTCCTCCCCTGTTCCGATGAGAGATTGTGAACCCGGGGAGGCCATATATCTTAAGAATGCAAAAGCAGCCTGACATTTTCCTAAAAGCAGACCAAGAGCCAAAAAAAAAGATTGGGACACACCAAGAGCATCCAACCCACAGGACACGTTTAAAGGAAGGTCCTCACGGACCGAGAAATTGAGTGAGTCTGGCCTTAAGAGCCGGTTCTTCAAGCGAGACCCTTCACTCTCCTAATTTCTTCATACATTTCGAGTGGTTTTCGAGCGGGAGGGTGTACGGAGATTCCCAATCCCGAAGGAAAACGTCCACCAGCTGTTGTCGCAATGTGTAACTTTGGGCTTCGGGGGCAACACCGCTCTGGTTGACGATCAGCCCAACTCCGGCGGTCCGGAGAAAATAATCTTCGGACCAGTTAGAAGTTCCTGCAGGCGGAGAAATAAAAGTGTCAGGGCCCTAATTAAATCATGAAGCTCTGACCCTACGTAATTTACGCTCCAATTATGACCTTGTTTCCCCCCCTCACCCTCCTGTCCAGGGTGTGTCATCAATCACATTCACCAATGGAGCAATTTCCCTGGTTGTAGAGGTCAACTCCCCTCCGGCTGCTGTGGGTAACCCTGGGAGACAGCCTTGAGAGAGATAAGTCTGGGATGTGCATCTGTCTTTGGTTGCCAGGCCGTTTCGCCGGTTTCCCATCCCCCCACCCCCGGCCTATGGCAACCCAAGAGCTGGCCAAGGATGCTTTGTGAGTTGACAAAAAGAAGAAAATCGGTTTATAGGACATTTGCAGTACGCTACAGGCAGTCCTCGACGTACGAACGTCCATTTAGCGACCGTTCGAAGTTATAACAGTGACTGATGGCCATTTTTCACATGACCGTTGCAGTGTGGCTGGGGCATGTGATCAAAATTCGGACGCCTGCCAACTGGTTCCTATTTATGACGGCGGTGGCGGCCCCTTTTTGCAACCTTCTGACAAGCAAAGTCAACGGGGAAGCCGGACAATTGTGTTATTATCTTAAAAATGGCAGCGATTCCCTTAACAACGGTGGTGAGAAAGGGCGTAAAATGGGGCAAAACTTGCCTGCTTGCCTGCAGGGGTTGGACTAGAAGACCTCCCAGGTCCCTTCCATCTCTTGTTATTCCGTGAATTAAATTCAACGTGAGCTACTACGTACCAACATAAGCTACTCGGTCCGTCACCATGTACTTGTTGTGGTTAACGTGGGCGTAAGGAATTTCTCTCCCTTCTATGGGAACCGCAAAGAGTTTCTGAAAAGGAAAAAGAATTTGAGGACCCAGATTGTGGGGGCAATAAGCTGACTTTGTATAAATATACAAAAAGTATGAAGGCTATTGCTTAACGCATTGTAAGCCGCCCTGAGTCTCCGGAGAAAGGCGGCATATAAATCAAATTTTAAAAAAAATTAAATGCATCTCCCTTTCTTTCTCTCTCTCTTTCCCTCTCTCCTTCTCTTTCCTTCTTTCCCTCTCTCTCTCTTTCTCTCCCTTTTTCCCTCTCTCCCTCCCCTCTCTCTGTCCCTCCCTCCTTCTTCTTCTCTCTCTCTCCCTCTTTTCCTCTCTCCCTCCCTCTCCCTCCCTCCCTCCCTCTTTCCATTCCTCTCTCTCTCTGTCTCTTTCCATCCCTCTCTCTGTCTCTCTCTGTCTCTCTCTCCCCCCTCCCTCCCTCTCTCTCACTCGCTCTCCCTCCCTCCCACTTTCCCTCCCTCTCTCTGTCTCTCTCTCTGTCTCTCCCCCTCCCTCCCTTGCTCTCTCTCTGTCTCTCTCTCTCCCTCTCTCTGTCTCTCTCTCCCTCCCTCTCTCTCCCTCCCTCTGTCTGTCTCTGTCTCTCTCCCTCTCTCTCTGTCTCTCTCTCTGTCCCTGTCTCTGTCTTTCTCCCTCTCTCTCTCTCTCTCCCCCTCCCTCTCTCTCTCTTTCTCTCTTTCTCTCTGTCTCTAAGTCTCTCCCTCGCTCTCTCTCTCCCCCTCTTTTTCTCTCCCTCTTTCGCTCTTTCCCTCCCTCTCTCTCTCTCTCTGTCTCTCTCCCTCATTCCACCATTTTATACTATCTAACCCTGTGGGTTTAATTAGTAGGAAAAGGGAAGACTCACCACTTCGATGGGGCACTGGAGGGGTTTCCTTCTCAGGACCGTCAGCGACTCCAGGAAGACAAACATGGTCTGTCTCGAATGCTGCCAACAGCTGATGAGAAGGCGCACCGTCACACCTTTATCGCAGGCTGCGCTCCGTAACGCATCGTCAATGACGGGCCAGAGCCTTGGAAAGCAAAATGGGTGCAGAGAGTTAGGGAGGTGACCTCGATGGAGAAATTTCCAGGACGCCTTATCTAAAGGAGGCTAAAGGATTTTTAAGTTGAGAAGTCCAGATAACAAGAGTCCAGAAAACAGAGCCTTGGTAGTACAGTGGTCTAAAGCACCCTGTTATTAAGACCAGCTGCCTGCAATTACTGCAGGTTCGAATCTCCCCAGGCTCAAGGTTGACTCAGCCTTCCATCCTTTCTAAGGTAGGTGAAATGAGGACCCAGATTGTGGGGGCAATAAGCTGACTTTGTACAAATATACAAAAGGATGAAGGCTATTGCTGAGCACATTGTAAGCCGCCCTGAGTCTCCGGAGAAGGGCGGCATATAAATCAAATTAAAAAAAAAAAAGGGGGAATCTGACGGACACCTTCCTAATTTACTGGAGTATAAGTGGGGGAAGAGGGCAGAGCATAGATTGGGAAGATTCTGTAAGTAGAACCACTCGCAATAAAGTCAGGAAAATAATGGTGTGGAGACTTCAACGTCCAGAATTCCCTAGCCAACATCTTTAAGATGGAAGGAAGGAAGGAAGGAAGGAAGGAAGGAAGGAAGCAAGGAAGCAAGGAAGGAAGGAAGGAAAAAGAGAAAGAGAGAGAGAGAGAGGAAGGGAAGCAAGGAAGGAAGATGGTGGGAGGAAAGAAGGAAGGAAGGAAAAAGAAAGAAAGAAAGAAAAAGAAGGGAAGCAAGGAAGGAAGATGGTGGGAGGAAAGAAGGAAGGGAGGAAAAAGAAAGAAAGAAGAGGAAGTGAAGGGAAGAAGGAAGGAAAAAGAGAGGAAGGAAGGAAGATAGATGATGGGAGGAAGGAAGGAAAAAGAAAGAAAGAGAGGAAGGGAAGGAAGGAAGGAAAAAGAAAGAAAGAGAGGAAGGAAGGAAGATAGATGGTGGGAGGAAAGACGGTAGGAAGGAAGAAAGGAAAAAGAAAGAGGAAGGGAAGGAAGGAAGGAAAAAAGAGAGAGGAAGGAAGGAAGATAGATGGTGGGAGGAAAGAAGATAGGAAGGAAGGAAGGAAGGAAAAAGAAAGAGAGAAAGAGAAGAAGGGAAGGGAAGGGAAGGAAGGAAATGAGATCACCTTCTCGATTTACAGTATATACACTGCGGCTCGTAATCCATCACAGAAATATAGATGAATTCTTGAGCGTCTTCAATCGTGCTCAAAATGGCGGTCAGATCAGACGTCCGGCCGGTGGAGCAGAGAGCCGGCGGGGAGCTCTGCAGTCGACAAGAACAGAATTACAAAGTGTGAACAACAGAGCCACGATTTCTACCTGCTCCGTCTTCCGAGGCCACCTGGCTCCAAACAGGTGACCTTGGCCGAAGAAAACCAGACAGCTCACCTTGGCAGGGTGAAACTCGATGCCAGCTGAAATCGACCACGTTTCAAAAACACCCGAAGGAGAAAGATGGCTTTAGACCGTTTAAACATATTTTATGTAATTTTTTAGGCAAGCCGTCACCCTAGATGGAACGGAAACACCTCTACATCTGGAACGAGCTCCCCCAAAAAATCCCCCTGCCGTCCAGATGTGTGGCATCCAGCTGCCATAATTCTTCCTTCCTGTCTGGGCCGTCTGAGGAGATCTGGACAATGAAGTCCACACATCTGCAGGATTTTAAACCGTTGTTGTTGTCGTTTCCACACAAACACACTTACGGAAATATAGACCTGGGCCTCTACCCCGTTTAGTTGAATCTTCCGAGGTTCCTCCAGGCTGGATTCGGCCGCCAGATCCCTGGGCCAGGTGGTGGGCAAGGAGGCTCCCTCTTTGCCCAAGATCCGGTACATGGCAAAGATCCGGTGCAGATCCTTAGCCAGACAGCTACAATTGTAGAGGGCAATTCCCAGCTCCTTCACCTAAGGGGAAAAAACGATCCGTGAGCATCTTGCTGGAAGATCCCCAGATTTACTTCTTCAGGGGCTGTAATCTCCCATAGGACCGGCCCATAGATTTCCGCTGCTCTCCTCTCCTCTTCCTTCTGTGCATCCACGCGTCAGGCACTGGACCCAGCTGCTCTTCCTCTTCCTCATCAGCCGCCTGCAGACCTGGGGGCTGTTGACTCTCCATCTGAGGGCTGACGGCCAGCCCAGGCTCCGCCTCCATCTCTCTCTCTGCACCTCCATTCCTTCTTCCCCCCTCGGAGCTCCCAGGTTGCCCTGATGCTGAGTGTTGTGGCTCCGTTACCTGAGCCTGTGTCATCGGCAGGAGAGGACTCCGAGAGTGAAGGAGAGGAGTTGGCTAGTCCTCCCTCTCCAGGACCCTCCTCTCTGGCAATGCCTTCGGTGTCCACCAAAAGTCAAGAGATAGGGCCGGGGCCAAGCACGTCCACGCAGCCACAGGTGGACAGTAATGAGGGAGATGAGTCTTGGCTGGATCCTCGGCAGCGTCACAGAGATAAGCGCGCGCAACAGAAGAAGAGGCGTGCCAGAGATTAAGCTGAGTCACTGGACCACACCCCACAGGGTATAAAAGGGGGTGAGGTGGCCATTCAGACTCTGTGACGGACAAAACTAACTACTATCGAGTCACATTGGATCTTTGGAAACAACATTATCTGCCTTGGATTTAATTACGGACTGGACTTGACAATTCTTGAACTGTGTGTATTTTGTTTATGAGTAAAGTCTTGGCAAGCAGCTACTGGGTTGCTGCCAATCCTCTTATCGAAAGAATTGGTTGTCTGCCAGTTTATTTAACCCCCGGCTGTCTGTTTGTGTGCGTGTGTGAGACGGGGACAGAACACTGACCCTGACTCCCACGCCTCCTTCTCCTCCTCTGATTCAGCTGTTGGAGGGGCCACCAGCCAAAAGGCCACAACACTCAGGTACTCGACAACCATCACGCAATCAAAAGGATTGACGCATCCGAGCAGTCACTAAACGAACGGTTGTAAATCAGGAGCACCTGTGCCTCTTTTCACGCCTGCCCCGAAGGAGATACCTGAGTAAGGGAACGCCAGTCCATGTTGGCACTGCCAATGTAGAGGTGTTTCCGATCCACAATCCACAATTTGGTGTGCACGATCCCGCCGGTCAGTTCCTTCATTTTCACATACTGCACGTCTGCGCCTGGAGAGCGAGATTGTAAACGAATCTCTCTTTACAGCTGAGACCATCAAACACGCTGATTTTCTTCCAATTCCTAGCAACGTTGCTTGGCCTGTTTTATTCCTATTGTACTAAAGTAGTCCTCAAGTAATGACTGTAATGGAGCCTGCGCATTGCGGTCGTAGGTTGTCTGTCAATCATTGTTCTGACCTAGGCTTCCCAAGAACACAAAGCAGACTCATTCTCCCGACAAAAACCCCTTTTTCTTAAGTGACTGTGAATTCCTCTCATTCACATCCAGCAAAGTCTTTCAAGGGAGAATTTTCAGTCACAGACTTTATCTGGCTTGGAGAGCTGCCAGGCCCGATATCTTCAAAACTTGGCAAGGAGTCTCGGAGAGCCACGAACCAATTAAGCGATCTAATTGCCTCCTGCAAACTCCACTCCCCTTTCGCTCCTCTTTTATTCCCTCTGGGAGGGGCCATTCACCATCCACCTGTGGCTTTACTCCTGAGTCGCCCCTTGTTCTTTAGCTGTTCCCTTCTCCTGGCAGCTCTGCGCATGTGCACAACTGGGAACAGGCTCCAGCTGTTCCTCTGCCTCACTGATGTCTGACTCCGAAGGCAGCTGACAACCGTCAGATGGCCTTGGCCCCCTCTCTGCCACCGACGCAGAGCCCTCATCCGAGCCTTCCCCAGACTCCATGTTCCTCCGCAACCTCCTGGCCACTGGCGGGCCACAACAGAAGGAGAAGGAGGAAAGGGAGGAGGAGGAGGAGCAAGAGGAGATGGATGGGACGCTGGCAACAGAGAGAAAGAGAAGGAGAAGAGAAGGAGGAGGAAGAGGAGATGGATGGGAAAGAGAGAGAAGAGAAGGAGAAAAAGAAAGGAAGTGATCAAGGAGAAAGAGAGAAAAAAGAAAAGGAGGAGGAAGGAAACTGGACTAGAAGACCTCCAAGGTCCCTTCCAACTCTGTTATTTTGCTATCTCCCTACAGATACGTTACCGTCACGGGCCAATTCATCAGTGTCGTCTTCGGACGACTGAGGGCTATTCACCGCAATCTCCAACTTCACCCCCCGGGAAGGCAGGCTGCGTAGCATATTAAACACCTCCAGGCCCTGCGGAGTGACACAAAAACAACAACGCTTGTGGGACTTGGTCCTAGATGAGAGGAGGATGCCGGCCGAGCCCATTCAGACGTTCTGCCTTTCATTCGTGCAGCTCAGTTCTCAAATAACTCTTGGAGCCTAATTGGACTCAACTTCCGGTAGTCCTCGACTTACGGCCACAAAAGGGATTTGGAAAATTCATTATTAAGCGGCACGGTTGTTAAGTGAGACATCACAGGACAAACACCCAATTTTATCCTTCTTTTTTTTGCTCTGGTCGTTAAGTGAATCACCATGGTCACTAAGCGAGACAGGTGACTGTTCTATTCTATTCTGCTCTAATTCTATTCTATATTCCTATTCCTGTTCTGTTCTGTTCTATTCTATTCTGTTCTGTTCTGTTCTGTTCTGTTCTGTTCTGCTCTGCTCTGCTCTGCTCTGCTCTGCTCTGCTCTGCTCTATTCTATTCTATTCTGCTCTAATTCTATTCTAAATTCCTATTCTAAATTCCTATTCTATTCTATTCTATTCTATTCTATTCTATTCTATTCTATTCTATTCTATTCTATTCTATTCTATTCTATTCTATTCTTCTACTCTACTCTATTCTATTCTATTCCTTCTGTATTCCAGAAGGACCATTCCATTCCATCTCCCAATTCCTGACACGAGGTTTAGACTCAAGAAGAGATCCAGAGTGGATCCTTTTACGCCGGTGTCCCCGACGACCAACTGACCTGCATCGCCGAAGCATCTTCCATTTGTAAATCGGAGTCTCGGAGGGTAAAGTAGAAAGCCCCGATTTCTACCACGCTGTTGGCTTCCGAGAGGAGGTCCATCCACCCTTCGTAAGTGGTGGGATTTTGAGGACTCGAAGGCGGATACCGTAAGCTGTCTGGGATGCTCTCCAGAAGGACCAGGCTAGGAACGAGGGAAAGGAGAATTAAAACGAAGGCGGTCAGCAGCGATGGGGTTGATCCAGGCTTGAGAACTAACATCTGGAGGACATTTCCAAGCGTAAAATAAATGCAGAGAACTTGCCTGCACTGAGAGCTGCATTCTTCCCCCTCGTTCCACAGCGTTGTTATTTTTTTCCACATTAAAGATCCGTTTCCGAGCACGAGAGTGGCGGGGACTCCGTGGTTCCATACGAGCCAGCAGGTAAGGATCAGGAGGAGGAAGAAGAGAAGGAAACAAAGAGAAGACCAGGAGAACTTGGAGAACTAAGGAGAAAACGTGAGGGAAGACAAGAGAGGTTGACTTAGGACAGCGTTTTTTCGAAGTTGATCCCTTGAAGATGGGTGGACTACGACTCCCAGAATCCCCCAACTGGCATGCTTTAAGATGGGCGGACTTCAACTCCCAGAATTTCCCAACCGACATGCTTTAAGACGGGTGGGCTTCAACTCCCAGAATCCCCCAGCCAGCATGCTTTAAGGGAGGGGACACTTCAACTCCCAAAATCCCCTAGCCAGCATGCTTTAAGATGGGTGGGCTTCAACTCCCAGAATCCCCCAACCGGCCTGCTTTTCAGAGTTGGAAGGGTTCCACAAGACTTAAAAATATTGCCACTGAGAGAGGGAATTGAAGATTATACAATTCCGGACGGCAAAGGACCAACGATTTACCTTGAACAATTTTTGGTGGACTTCTTTTGCTGCTGAAGCTTTAGGTGGCAACTTGGTGCTCTCCATCTTCTTCATTGGGGGTACCTTGATCCTTGGGGTGATTTCGGTCCAGGTCTCCTGTCTCGACTCCCTCCGGGTTTCGATTGGTCTTCGCAGGCTGGGTGCGGTTGTGTCTTCCGGATGTCCAACCTTACCACTTTGTGGTTTTGAGGTGTCCAAGATTTGCAGCCAAGATTCTCGATCCTTCACCACTTCCCACTGAATATTTGGAGTGTCTAACTATGGATGGAGGGAAAGTAGAGATGGTTTGACTTCCTCCTTTGGGCGAACAAACCAACCAAGCATACCATCATCCATGACCAAGAACGTGGCTGAGATATGGTCTTCTAAAATATTGGGGTTGGGTTGGGTGAAACCAACAGAGGTAGCTTGTAAACCATGGTTTTTGATCTGATGGGGTCCCAAAACTGGTCTAATTTTTCAGTCAAATAATAAACATGGCTCGGAATCCACTTAATATCCTGGCTTGTCCAGAAACAGTTAATCATGATTGGAGGAAAGTACAGTTCTAACCAGGGTGAAATCTAGCAGGTTCTGACAGGTTCTGGAGAACCGGTAGCGGAAATTTAGAGTAGTTTCGGAGAACCGGCAAATACCACCTCTGGCTGGCCCCAGAGCGGGGTGGGAATGGAGATTTTGCAGTATCCTTCCCCCAGGAGTGGGGAGGGAATGGAGATTTTGCAGTATCCTTCCCCTGCCACGCCCACCAAGCCACACCCGCCCACCAAGCCACGCCCACAGAACCGGTAGTAAAAAAATATGGATTTCACCACTGGTTCTAACTCATTTGCTTATTGAAAAGATTGATCCATCTCCTATTTTAGGAAACTGGTTTAATGTCCATATATCCCCATCGAAAGGGATCGGCTGTGAATCAAATATGGAAGTCACTTTCGAAAGAAAACGCAGGCGAATTCCCTCCCCCCCAAAATTCGAAGGAGGCTTCCCACAAGCAAAGTCAATGGAGGACTCTGGATTTGCTTGACGACCCCGTGACTCACTTAACGTCTGCAGCGATTTTGCTGAACAAACCAAAGCACAAAGGTAAAATCGGGCATAGCCATCTTGGTTAGCAACAACAGAAATGCTGGTTTCGATGTGATCTTAAGATTTTAATTTAAAAAAAAAAAAACGCTAACAAAGATCAGAGCAATGTTGGATCTGTCTGATGCATTTTGAGGAGGGGGGATTTCATTTGTCCCGGTTTCTAAGTGTGCCCACCACAAGGTGACACCGCACAGTGCCATCACCGCAAAGACACAGCAGCTCTGCCTGGCACGGGATGAACCAACTGTCTTCAGAAACGTGACACAAACAAACTTGGATCTTCGCCAGGCCTTTTGCCCCCACTCCGTTACCTCCTTTCCCCTCTCTGGATGTGGGGAAGGGTCTTCCTTCAACTCCAGTCTCCTCAGCCTCACAAAGGGGGGCTGTAAGGGAAAATGGGACGAATTGTCTTTGGTGGGACCTCACAAGCATTTCGCTCCTCAAGAACAACCCAAACTGGGTGTCTGCACCCATGATCTAACTGATTGAACATCTAACAGAGTTGGAAGGGATCTTGGAGGTCATCTACTCTGACCCCCACCCAAGCAGGAGACCCTACACCATTTCTGACAGATGGCAGTCCAGTCTCTTCTTGGAAGCCTCCAGGGACAAAGCCCCTAGCTTGGAACGAAACACAAGCCAAACATCTGACGTCGGATGGACTCAACACTTACTACGACTTTCTCTGCTCGTCGCCCGACGTCCAGCTGAGCTCCTGATTCCGAAGGAGTTCCTGGCGGATCTGGTCGCTCCTCGGCGGGATCTACTACTTGCTTCTTGTAAGCTTTGATGCTTTCTCGGGGCTGCAGGATGTCATCGGCCCGACTTCTGGGGTGCTGAGGTTCTTTCTGGGTTGTGGTTCAGAAATCACAGAAGTGTTTAATCAGAAAGGAACCGACACTCTCATCGCTAGAAAACTAGTGCCAGGAAATTGAGGAAGTGTTCTCCAGTGGGTGGTGCATCTACACTTCCTGTGTAGAAATACGCACACAGAGACAGAGAGATACACAACACTCACAGATGTACACAAAGACAGACACCAGTCATGCTTGACTTGGGTTGCCTTGAAGGGCTGACACCATAACAGTCTCTAGCTGGTCTTGAAAAGGAAGATTAACCAGAGACTGGTTATAATAATCTAAGCCCCACTATAACAGCATTTGCCAAAAAGGCATTAAAAATTGTTAACCTTATCTTGTGAAGCTTCTTCTCCGGTAACATTATACTGCTAACTAGGGCCTACAAAACCTTTGCCAGACCAATTCTTGAATACAGCTCATCCGCCTGGAATCCACACTGTATATCGGACATTAACACGACTGGGCAGGTCCAGAGGTATTTCAGGAGAAGAGTCCTCCACTCCTCCGCTCACAAACAGAATCCCTTAGGTCACCAGAATTGAAATTCTGGGGCTTGGACAACCTGGAACTGCACCGCCTGCGGTCCGATCTAAGCATAGTACACAAAATTGTCTGTTACGACGTCTTACCTGTCAATGACTCCTTCAGCTTCAACCTCAATAATACACGGGCAAACAATCGATACAAACTCAAGGTAAACCACTCCAAACTCGATGGCAGAAAATACGACTTCAGCAACAGAGTGGTCAACGCCTGGAAATGCTCTACCTGACAACATTGTTACATCCTCAAACCCTCAACAGCTTCAACTGAGATGGACATGGACATGGAGATACGAGAGATGGGTAGATGGACATGGAGATAGAGCTGTAGAGATGGAGATGGAGATTAGCGATAGAGAGAAAGAGAGCTGTAGAGATGGAGCTGTAGAGATGGAGATAGAGAGAAAGAGATGGAGAGATGGGCATGGGGAGGAACATAGACACAAAGACAGAGAAATGGGAAGATGAAGATGTAGAGATGGAGACAATGGAGATAGAGCTGGAGAGATGGGGAGGGAGATGAGGAGATGGAGACGAAGATGAAAAAGGAGAGATGGGGAGATCAAGGTGAAGAGATGGACAGAAGGACATGGGGATAGAGCTGGAGAGATGGACATGGAGAGATGGAGAGATGGAGATAGAGAGAAAGAGATATGAAGAGATGGACATGGAGATGGAGAAATGGGGAGGGAGATGAGGAGATGGAGATAAAGATAGAAAAGAAGAGATGGGGAGATGAAGATGAAGATGGAGAGATGGACATGGGATAGAGCTGGAGAGATGGAGATGGAGAGATGGAGGGAGATAGAAAGAGATGGAGAGATGGACATGAACATAAACATGGAGATAGAGATGGAGAGATGGCGATGGGGATAGAGCTGGTGAGATGTATGGACATGGAGCTGGAGCTGGAGAGATGGAGATGGAGATTAGCGATAGAGAGAAAGAGAGCTGTAGAGATGGAGATAGAAAGAGATGGAGCGATGGACATGGAGATGGACATAGACATAGAGAAATGAGGAGATGAAGAGATGGACATGGACTTGCAGATAAAGACATAGATGGAGAAAAGGGGAGATGGAGAGATGGACATGGACATGGAGATAAGAGATGGAGATAGAGATGGAGATCTATTCAGCAAAGAAAGTAGGAAACTCCACTACAGCTTTGAATGAAGAAGGATATAATCCTTCAACATTATTCTTTATTCCTATCACACAGACAAGCAGCTACATGCTGTACCTTTAATTTAATATATAAATACATAAAAATAGCTTTTATGGATATCTTCCTAAATTACACATTTTTTTAAGCCAACTTTGTTTTGTTTTGTTTTGTAAATCCCCCTGCTGTCATGGCGGCCAGATCTGGTTGGCTTACTAACACCAACTTGTGTTAATTTAGCTCGCTGGGGAGTTTTCCCTGGCAGAGCGAGGGCACAGATGTTTCTACAGCTGCAGAGATAGCAGCAGTAAAGGCATCTCTCTCTCCTCTCTCTCTCTCTGCCTTTGAATGCACACACCACAACAACTGCCAAACTTTGAAAGCAAGATATAAAAGCTCTTTGAAAAGAGAAATGGCCCGGCAGAAATTGTGGAATCAAAATCGACGATGTCGACTGCATATAAGGAAAACTTATATGCAGTATAGGTTTTCTTGTATAAAATGTTTTATAGATGGCATTTCGCACCGGCAAGACTGGCAAAAATGTTTAAAGACAGATCGGACAAATGTTGGAAGTGTAATCAAGCATCTGGCACATATGACCACATGTGGTGGACATGCCCAAGAGCGAGAAAATATTGGGCAAAAATACACACGCGGCTGGAAAAAAATGATAAAACTACATATAGACCTGAAACCAGAAATATTTGAGTTGGGCATTCTACCAGAAAAACATGATTAAAAAAAGGACTGCATATTTGATTTCACATATATTAACAGCAACTAGAATTATATTTGCGCAACAATGGAAAAGTGATGAGATCCCGTCTGAGGGGAATGTAATTTTAAAAAATATTAGATTGTGCAAGAATGGATAGACTAACACTTGCTGTTAAAGATAAAGAAGAAACAAAAATGGATAGACTAACGCTTGTTATTAAAGATAAAGAAGAAACTAAATATTTCTTGATATGGGACACATTTTATCAACGGTTAGATAATAGAAATAGAAGTTAGAAAGGAAGAGATATAAAGGGAGGAAATGGTACCGAGGAGAGTCGTTAAAGAGGATGATATTAAATGTTAAATATTAAGGTTATAGTATAATGTTATTATATTATTAATATGATGGTGATGACTAAATATAACGAAGATGTATAAATATGACTATCTAAACATAATTGTACCCAGAATACACCCTGTTTGATGAAAATTGAGGGGTTTTTTGTGTTTTTTTGCTTTAATTTATATGCCGCCCTTCTCTGGAGACTCAGGGCGGCTTACAGTGCATTAAGCAATAGCCTGCATACTTTTGTATATTTTTATACAAAGTCAGCTTATTGCCCCCACAATCCGGGTCCTCAATTTACCTACCTTTGAAAGGATGGAAGGCTGAGTCAACCTTGAGCCTGGTGAGATTTGAACTTGCAGTAATTGCAAGCAGCAGATGTTAATAACAGTGCTTTAGTCCACTGTACTACAGGCTCTTTTGTGTTACATAAATAAAACAAATAAAACATGAAAAAAAAAAAGAGAGAGAGAGAGAGAGAGACATGGACCATTTGACCAGCCTGGACAATGTTGTTTAACCCCGAAGGATACCCAAACGTCCCTCACTCAGTAAAACCATTTCTGAGTTTGCTATTCCAAAGACCGACATCGAATTTATCTGCAAGCAAAATCAGCGTTCGGCTTCTAACATCTACGCTACGCTCAAAAATAGTTTCGAGCGAGTTTCAGGCTGAATCAAAGTATTATTTTTGTCTCTGGCTTCTGCTTTTTTTTTTTTTTTTAATCTAAAGATGGCAGAAAATACACGTTGCTTGCAAAGACAAGATTATCCTGTCCTTCCCGAGAAATTTTTTAATTATTTTTACTAGCGTTTGTAGACAGCTTTTAAAGCAAGTTAAAAAAAAAACAAAAAACACCACATCAAAGCTGCCAGAAAGGAGAACAACATTTTTTTAAAAAAAAAAATTAAAAAACCTGGGGAAACGCTAATAAACAATGTCACAACAACACAAGAGGAATAATGATAGAAAAACAGGACCTAAAATGGACACCATCATAATGAAACTAGCTGACAAAGCGGAAGAAAAGAATTCGGCCCTCCTACGGTATTTTTAATTTTATTTTTTTTTTAATCCCGAACTTTATTATTTTTATAAACAACTCTAGGAGGCCAACATACCTAAGTCAGATAATCCTCGACTTACAACAGTTTTTTTAGTGACAATTCGAAGTTATAGCGGCGCTGAAAAACCTGACTTGTGGCCGTTTTTTCAAACTTACGACCGTTGCATCATCTTCGTGGGCACGTGATCAAAATTGGGATGCTTCGCAACTCAACTGACTCGTATTTATGACGGTTCCGGTGTCCTGGGATCATGTGATCCCCTTTCTCACCAGCAATGTCCATGAGGAAGCAAGATTCACTTAACAACTGTGTTACTAATTTAACAACTGTGGCCAGAAAAGTGATAAAATAGGGGAAAACTCACTTAACAACTGTCTCGCTTCGCGACCTAAATTTTGGCTTCGATTGTGGTCGTAAGTCGAGGACTGTCTGTATATCTTTAGAAGGCATTTCCAGGCAGCAGTAAACGTATTTTCCTTTAACAAAACAATTTAGTCAACTTAGCAACTTCCATCATCTTCACCAACCATTCCTCCATAGTCAATCAGACTAAATCTTTTCCATTTTTATGCTTCCAACATTGTAAAAAGAATTTCCCTTCAGGAAAAGAAGAGCTGGAAAAATCCAGCCCTAAATGTGGAGAAACCATGATGGATGGCGACGAGAAACTGACCCTGAGCATCAAGAAAAATCAGAATTTAGTGAGGTTTGAGTTGTAAACTGCATTATTCCGGCCAGCTAAAAAAGGTGGGGAGAAATATTTGTTTAGCCTGGCTTAAAGGTAAAGGTAAAGGTTCCCCTCGCACATACGTGCTAGTCGTTCCCGGCTCTAGGGGGCGGTGCTCATCTCCGTTTCAAAGCCAAAGAGCCAGCGCTGTCCGAAGACGTCTCCGTGGTCATGTGGCCGGCATGACTCAACGCCAAAGGCGCACGGAAAACGCTGTTCCCTTCCCACCAAAGGGGGTCCCTATTTTTCTACTTGCATTTTTTACCTGCTTTCGAACTGCTAGGTTGGCAGAAGCTGGGACAAGTCATGGGAGCTCACCCCATTATGCAGCACTAGGGATTCGAACCGCTGAATTGCCGACCTTTTGATCGACAAGCTCAGCATCTTAGCCACTGAGCCACTGTGTCCCTTTCAGCCTGGTTTAGAGTGTGCCAAAGGGAGCTGTCCAACAGACGGAAGGAAAGGGGATTTTGTAAATGAAGACAGATCAACTTAAGTTTTTATTACGATCCAGGCTAGCATAAGGCCACATATATATGTGTATAACTATATGCTGTCTGTCTATCTCTCTCTCCACCATCACTCTCTCTGTATATATATATATATATCTCCATTTATCTCCGTCTATATCAATCTATCATCTATCTATCATCTCTTTCTCTCTTTCTTTATCTGTCATTTGTCTGATCTCTCTTTTTGTAAATGAAGACAGGGTCATATAAATCAAATTATTTTTTAATTATGATCACAGGCTAGCATAAGGCCACATATATATGTATATATAGATGCTATCTCTCTCTATCATCTATCTATGTATCTATGTATCTATCTATAATCTATCTATCTATCTATCTATCTATCTATCTATCTATCTATCTATCCTCTTCTATTTAACTATCTATCTATCCTCTTCTATCTGTCTCTCTATCATCTATCTATGTATCTATGTATATCATCTATCTACGTATCTATCTATAATCTATCTATCTATCTATCTATCTATCTATCTATCTATCTATCTATAATCTATCATCTATCTATCTATCTTTCTATCTTTCCTCTATCTAATTTCTCTATCTAATCTCTCTATCTCTCTGTCTCTCTGTCTCTATCTATAAATCTATCGTCTGTCTGTCTGTCTGTCTATCTAATCTGTCAATCTATCAATCATCTATCCATCTATCTATCTATCTATCTATCTATCTATCTATCTATCTATCTAGTCTCTATCTTCTGTTCAATCATTTTCATTCATTTTCATATTTTAACATTCAATTGTATATGTTTATATATTTATTATATTTTACTCCCCCACCCAGAACCCCTCTCTGTGGGAGACGGGCAGTTTAGAAAGGTGACATATAAATAAATGAATGGAATAAAATACGTTTTTAACTGTGTTTTTTTTTTTTAAATCATATTGTTTTATATTTTTAAACCACTAGAATCACTTAGACGAGATCGGTAGTGTAGAAATTGAATAAGTAAAATAAAGTAAAACATTAGATAGATATATTGAAGGAGACACATGCCACTTCTAGGAGAGACAAGGATATTTGTGTGTGGATGTGTGTGTGATAATTCCATGTTTGAAGAGTGGGCATTTTTCCTACCTTTTCAGCAGTTTTCTCCTGTTGCAAACGCGTCGATCTTCTAATTGGGGTGACACTGGCTTGGTTTTGAGCAGGCGGCTTCTTCCTCATGTTGTCTCAAAGGAAATAGCACTCCCTAAAAAAAATTTTATTTAAAAAAAAAATACACCCTCCACCTTTTACCTAGCAGACCTTTTACCGGACCCCCGAAAAATGACCTAGCGAACTTACAGAAACGTTAAATTTGGTGGGGAAACGACCTCAGATGGATTTGAAATGGCTAGCACCACCGCAATTGGTTGGTGAATTATTGCATTTAGGCTGAGTTTTGCACAACTGACTGACTCCTAGTGGCCGAGTGTGTAAGAAGCCTCTCTTCCTTCAAAGCAGCCCTTTTGCAAAAAAAGGAGGAGGAGGAGAGGAAGAGGAGGAAGAAGAAGAGGAAGAGGATAGGAGGAGGGAGGAGGAGGAGGAGGAGGAGGAGGAAGAAGATAGGAGAAGGAAGGAGGAGGAGGAGGAAGAAGAAGGAGGAGGAGGAGAAGGAGGAGGAGAGGAAGAGGAGGAAGAGGAGGAGGAAGAAGTAGAGGAGGAGGAGAAAGAAGAAGAAGGAAGAAGAAGGAAGGAGGAGGAGAAGGAGAAGGAGAAGGAGGAGAGGAGGAGGAGGAAGAGGAGGAGGAAGAAGTAGAGGAGGAGGAGGAGAAAGAAGAAGAAGGAAGAAGAAGGAAGGAGGAGGAAGAAGGAGAAGGAAGAAGGGAGGAGGAGGAGGAAGAAGAAGGAGGAGAAGGAGGGGGAGGAGGAGAGGAAGAGGAGGAGGAAGAAGAGGAAGAGGAGGAGGTGGAAGAAGAAGGAAGAAGGAAGGAGGAAGAGAAAGAAGGAGGAGGAAGAAGGAGGAGGAGGAGGAGAAGGAGGAGGAGAGGAAGAGGAGGAAGAGGAGGAGGAAGAAGTAGAGGAGGAGGAGAAAGAAGAAGAAGGAAGAAGAAGGAAGGAGGAGGAGAAGGAGAAGGAGAAGGAGGAGAGGAGGAGGAGGAAGAGGAGGAGGAAGAAGTAGAGGAGGAGGAGGAGAAAGAAGAAGAAGGAAGAAGAAGGAAGGAGGAGGAAGAAGGAGAAGGAAGAAGGGAGGAGGAGGAGGAAGAAGAAGGAGGAGAAGGAGGGGGAGGAGGAGAGGAAGAGGAGGAGGAAGAAGAGGAAGAGGAGGAGGTGGAAGAAGAAGGAAGAAGGAAGGAGGAAGAGAAAGAAGGAGGAGGAAGAAGGAGGAGGAGGAGGAGGAGGAGGAGGAGAAGAACAAAATCCTGCAAGACTTGATCAAAACTTGGTTGTTAATTTGGAAAGTAAATCTGTTGGAAATTGACTTATCTTTTTGCACTGGTTTTTCACACCCCAGGAGAAATAGAGAAATTTAATTCAAGTTACATTAATTAGACGAAAGGTCTGTTAATGTTTGTTGGGAGCTGGGGTTAAGGTTATATTCCGCATTGCAAATTGCTGTACTTTGAATGTTATTTTTTTTTCTCTTTTTAATGAGATCTTTTGCTACTTAATTGCTTGGGATTCGTCTTGCACTCTGCACAAACTCAGGAGCTCAATCTCTGTCAAAGACTCCTGCTGAATCTCTGACCCAAACAATGTTTTCTTTTTCTGCCCCCTTTTAAAAAAAACCTTGTATTTCTTTTCTTTTTAAACGACTACAAATAGCGAGGATACCAACATTCAGCTTAAAGTTTTTGTAGTTTTTTTAAAAGGTGTTTTTTAAGAGGACAGAACGAACATAATTCTATAATTAATGGAATAACGAATTTCAAATTTGTATAATGGTCCACTCTGTTTACATTATATTTATATTTATATTTATATTTATATTTATATTTATATTTATATTTATTTATATGCATTTTATTCTTTAGCCACAATGTCTCTTTCTATCTTTTTTTTCTTTGATGTAGCTATTTATTCTGTTTGTTTAAATGTTTTAAATAAATATTTTTTTTTAAAAAAAGAAACAATATTTCACATGGCTGCCCAGATCCTAAATTTATGTTTTGCTCCTCAATCCAAGAAGTCCTACAGATTTTGATAGAACTGGTTTTTTTCCCCCTGTGATTAAAACCTTAATTATGGTAATTTGCGACCATTGCAAATATTTTTTTTTTGCATCTATTTTGCATCTATACTTGCAATACAAATGCAAAAAGATATTTAGTGGGAGACACAGAAGAGCTTTTATTTTAGATGATGGTACATTCAATTAATTGCATTAATGCTGCAATTAAAAGATAAAGGATTGCATTTATTATTATTATTATTATTATTATTATTATTATTATTATTATTATTATTATTATTATTATTATTATTATTATTGGGGCTTCAAAGTCACCAGGGTTAAAAAATAATTAATAATTTATAAATAATCATAATTATAATGAAAAGGGCTGCTTTTTTTTTTTTTTTTTGCTCTTGCAGGCTTAATTTAAGATTTTTAAGCCCAGGGCTCATTAAATTAGCAGCATCCTTAATTTGCATAATGTAAATTTGCATAAAAGCCCCCCTCTCTCCACCTGGTAACCAGGGAAACCCAAATCCCGCCTTCTCCTCCCGCCAATCAACATTTAGGGGCGGAACGTCTGCTCGGCCGCCGACGCTAAGAAACGTCGGCGGTCTCCGCGCGCCTTCTCCAATCAAAACCGCCCGGCAGAATCCAGCTGGCCAATCGAGAGAAAGAAAAGGCGGGCCAAAACCTCAATCCTCTTTCATCTTCCAGCCGCGCCCAGGTTGGGCGAGGGCGGCGACGGGCGGGAAAGAGCCGAGCCGAGGTAACCAATCAGGAGCGGCAGCTCTCTGGGCGTGGCAGGCGTGACTCCGCCTTCCCGGAGAGGGGCAGAGTCGTGGGGCCAATCAGGAAGAAGGGGGCGTGTCCCGGGAGGCCTCTTGCTTTGTGGTAGGTAAGTGGGGGAAGGAAGGGGTCCCTTTTCGCCCAACGCACCCCCTATTGGGGGGGAGGAAGAAGGGCGCCCCGGGATCCAATCATCCCTTAAATGGGGGTGGGGGCAGCAGTGGGGGGGAGTTGGGAGGGCTAATTAAGGACCCAGTATTGGGGAGGGGGCAGCAAGGGGTCCTGGGGGGGCAATTGACGTCAGTATTGGGGAGGGGGGCAGCAGTAATGAGGCTGGGGGACCAATTAATTCAGTATTGGGGAGGGGGCAGCAGGGGGGGGCAATTGACTCAGTAGTGGGGAGTGGGCTGCAAAGGAGGCTGGGGGGAGCAATTAAGGACCCAGTATTGGGGAGGGGGGCAGCAGTGATGAGGCTGGGGGACCAATTGAATTCAGTATTGGGGAGGGGGCAGCAAGGGGAGTTGGGGGGGCCAATTGAACTCAGTATTGGGGAGGGGGCAGCAGGGGAGCTGGGGGGCCAATTGACTCAGTATTGGGGAGGGGGGCAGCAGTGATGAGGCTGGGGGGCCAATTGAATTCAGTATTGGGGAGGGGACAGCAAGGGGAGCTGGGGGGCCAATTGAATTCAGTATTGGGGAGGGGGCAGCAAGAGGAGCTGGGGGGCCAATTGACTCAGTATTAGGGAGGGGGGCAGCAGTGATGAGGCTGGGGGACCAATTGAATTCAGTATTGGGGAGGGGGCAGCAAGGGGAGTTGGGGGGGCAATTGAACTCAGTATTGGGGAGGGGGCAGCAGGGGAGCTGGGGGGCCAATTGACTCAGTATTGGGGAGGGGGGCAGCAGTGATGAGGCTGGGGGGCCAATTGAATTCAGTATTGGGGAGGGGACAGCAAGGGGAGCTGGGGGGCCAATTGAATTCAGTATTGGGGAGGGGGCAGCAAGAGGAGCTGGGGGGCCAATTGACTCAGTATTGGGGAGGGGGCAGCAATGATGAGGCTGGGGGACCAATTAATTCAGTATTGGGGAGGGGGCAGCAAGAGGAGGCAATTGACTCAATATTGGGGAGGAGGAAAGCAAGGGAGCCAATTGACTCAGTATTGGGGAGGGGGCAGCAATGATGAGGCTGGGGGACCAATTAAGGACCCAGTATTGGGGACGGGGCAGCAGTGATGTGGCTGGGGGGGCCAATTGACTCAGTATTGGGGAGGGGGCAGCAAGGGGAGCTGGGGGGCAATTGACTTCAGTATTGGGGAGGTGGGCAGCAGCAAGGAGGACTGGGGGGGCCAATTGATTCAGTAAAGGGGAGGGGGCAGCAAGGGGGCTGGGGGGGCCAATTGTTTCAGTATTGGAAAGGGGGAAGCAAGGGTGGTGGGGGGGCGCAATTAAGGGCTCAATATTGGGGAGAAGGCAGCAAGGGGGCTGGGGGGGGCAATCGATTCAGGGGAGGGGGCAGCAAGGGAGGCGGGGGGGCAATTAAGGACTCAATATTGGGGAGGGGGCAGTAAGGGGGAGCTGGGGGCCAATTAAGGACAATATTGGAAGGGACTGCCGAGAAATAATAAGGAGTTGGGAAGAAATTAGTGGGGTACAGAGAAAAGAGGACAGCTTGCTGGGGCAGGGGTCCACCAGTTCCACTCCCACCAAGAGGGAGGAAATAGTATGGGCAGTTTTCGGCGGAGGAGGATTATGCCTCGTTCGCCTTCCATCTTTCTCTGGAGGATGAAGTGAAGGATGCCGTTATTTTTCCGGGCGTCGCGTCCCATGTCCAAAATATTCTAACTTTCGCTTTTTAATGGCTTTGATGATTTCGCTTTGCTTTTCCCAGACGGCTTATCACCTCTTCCATTTCTGATTTTGTCAACCCAGCTTAATACGTAACGGCCGCCTGTCAATCCACATTTCAAATGCTTCTAGTTTCTTCAAGTGGTTTTCTGTCGGAGACCAAACTCCTCTACTCCGTAGAGCAGGATAGAAAAGGTGGAACATCTGACAAGCTTTCATTTTCGGTCTTAGGCTTATGTTGTGACTGCAGAAGATCTTTTTTTTTTCATTTTGAAAAAGGATAGGATAGGATGGGGAATAGGACAAAGAATAAAGGAGAACAGAATAGAATAAAGTAGAATAGTAAAGAAGAGAAAAGAATAGAAATAGAGTAGAATAGAATAGGAATAAAATGGAATAGAGTAGAGTAGAATAGAATAGAATAGAATAGAATAGAATAGAATAGAATAGAATAGAATAGAATAGAATAGCATAGGAGAGAATAGGAGAGAATAGGAGAGAGAAAAGAAAAGAGAAAAGAAATAGAATATAGAATAGAATGGAATAGAATAGAATAGAATAGAATAGAATAGAATAGAATAGAATAGAAAAAAGAAAAAAGAGAGAAGAAAAGAGAAAAGAAGAAAAGAAATAGAATATAAAATAGAATAGAATAGGAATATAGAATAGAATAGAATAGGAATATAGGATAGGATAGAATAGAATAGAATAGAATAGAATAGAATTGGAGCAGAATAGAATAGAAAAGAATAGAATAGGAACATAGAATAGAATAGGAATAAAATAGAATAAAATAGAATAGGAATAGGAATATAGAATAGGATAGAATTAGAGCAGAATAGAATAGAATATGATTGGACACACAAGGAATTTGTCTTGGTGCATACGCTCCAGTATGCACCAAGGATAGAAATAGGATAGAAAATAGAATTAGGATAGAAAACAGAATCAGAATAGAGAATAGAATTAGAATTATGAGAAATAGGACAGGACAGGGCAAAATAGAGGAATAGGATGAAATGGAAATGGAATAGGAATTGAATACTTTATTTGGCCAAATGTGATTAGACACAAAAGGAATTTGTCTCCGGTAGGGAAGCTCTCGGTGTACATGCAAAGCAACAGAGTAATAATGATAATAATACGATACCAGTAAGAGTGGGTAGTAGACAAAAGGATGCTAATCATACTACAGCCGTACAACATGGGTAAACATGCGGAGACATAAGACAGCACTGGGAGAATTAAGTGTTCAGCAGAAGAGGGGGGAAAACTGTCCCTGTGTCTTATTGTTTTGGCATGCATTATTATTATTTCCTTCTCCAACAGTGACTTTCCTTCTCTCTTTCTCTTGCCGGCTGCTTCCAGTGGGACGGGGCTATGCCTTCAACCTTCCTGTTGTCGTGAAAGAGACACCCCCCCCCCCCCCGGGCCCATGATGGAGTTCCCCGATCACAGCAAGAACTTACTCCGAAAACTTTGGGAACAACAACACGAGGGTTTCCTTTGTGACTGCACCGTCCTGGTGGGCAGCACCCGGTTCCTGGCTCACCGGGCCGTCCTCGCCTCCTGCAGTGCCTTTTTCCAGATGTTCTACAAGGAGCGGCTGGATAAGCGAGACTTGGTCTCCATCAACAGTGAGATCGTTACCGCCCCGGCTTTCGGGCTCCTGCTGGAATTCATGTACAGAGGCAGCCTCTCCTTCGGCGACATGCCGGTGGAAGACATCTTAGCCGCGGCCAGTTATTTGCATATGAACGACATCGTCAAGGTGTGTAAGAAAAAGCTGCAAGCCCGGGCTTTGGCCGAAGCCGACAGCACGAAGAAGGAGGAGGAAAGCTTGCTGCAGGCCCCCGAAAGCCAGCCCGTATCCTTGCCCCTGCCTCACTCCTGCGATCCCGAGAAAAACAAAAAAGAAGAGTGGAACGTCGGACAGAAAACACCTCCCGAAGAATTCTCGGCTTCCATTTTGGACGTCGCGGATACCACCCAACCGGGGATGGACGCGCCGTCCTCCGCTCGGCCTCGTCCGGCACCCATCGTGGACATTTCTCTCTCCAGCCCGAGCAGCTCCACCGAAACTCTGTTGTGTAGCTCGTATCCTTCCGGGAATGGTGCCGAGGGGACGTCCGGCTTGGACCCTCCTCCAGAGAGATATGGAGAACAGCGCGTCGGACACAAGGAGTCCACGAATCGATCCGTCAGGGTCAAAGTGGAAGCGATCGTGATTTCTGACGAGGAACCGGACGGGGTCGAGCAGCTGGATGTCCCTCCTGCCCCGGAGCTGAGGCTAGAAAGCATCTTTCCGAAATCTGGTGGGGAGGTGGGCTCGGGGGGTGGCTGCGGGCGACACCCGGATGCTTTTGAAGAGCCCGGTGGGATGGAAGAGGTCTCTTCGGAAAGCAGCTTCCTACCTCAAGAAAATGCCCCCTACCACTTGATCCACATGCCAGGAGGTCAGACATTTTCCACCATGGCTACTCCTCCGTTGCACGAACAGATGTACTTGCAAGATTACGACTCCCACTCCAATTTTAGCCTTTTTACGGAGGATGTCCCCACCTGCAAGACGTGCGGGAAAACCTTTTCCTGCTCCTACACGCTGCGCCGTCACGCGACCGTTCACACCCGGGAACGGCCGTACGAATGTCGCTACTGCATGCGGAGTTACACTCAATCCGGAGATCTTTACCGGCACATCCGGAAAGCGCACAACGAAGATCTGGCCGTCAAACGCTGCAAACACGACGTGGAAAATCCTTCCTAGGGGTTTTTCCCACAGCGTGGAAACAAACTTCCCCGAAACAAGGAGCGAAATTCTCCCGTCGTCTCCATTCCTTGGCAGAAGAAGCCACACCACTGGTGTCTAATTTTCCCATTCCTCCTCGGCCGGGTTGCTTTATCCAAAATGTCCCATCTGCTGCAAAAATTTTGAGGGTTCGGTTTTCTCCTTATCGGGGAATTTTTTTTTTTTCCCCGCCAACGCAGAGGCGACTCCGGCCATTCCCTGCGTCCAATTCGAAAAGAAACCGCCGTAAACCATCCCCGGACAGAGATCGCTTGTGTGTCTGTGGACCCGACTGCCGATACAGCGACACTCCCGTGGGGTTTTAGCCCTCCCAAGAAATCAGCCTTACTGGTTTTGGAGGGGAGGCTCTCTTCTCAGTGCCGGTGGCAGTTCAGAATTGTATTTGCGGGAAAACGGGAAATGATTGGCGCCCTTGTTCGCCAAGGGGGCACCAGGATTTGTTGTTGGTTGTGAACGGTACCAAGCGGGCAAGACTGGATTGACAGGCGCAGGATAATCGTTTCAAACGCCGTAATGCTGGCCTAAAGTGAGCGAGTGACTTTAGAGACAACTGGATGCTCCGATCCATGGGGTGAGGAACGGGTCTGAGGCCCCCGTCCACTCAATATTGGGGAAGGGGGAAGGCACCCTAGAACTCTTCCTTCCCCACCTCCGAGCGGTCCTTCTTCCTTCCTCCTTTCGCAGCGACCACTGCCATCCGGCCCCCGTTGCAATTCTCTAACCTGTTTTGTAAGTAGCTCCAGTGTAGCCTTATGGATCAAGACAACCTATTCCACAGTAAAAAAAAGAAAAGAAAAAAAATAAGGGAAAAAAAAAACCTCCAGTGTTCCTGAATCTCTGTGGTCCGTGAGACTTTTATTTTGCACTTTTAAAGGTACGCCTAACCCAACTGAAATGTGTTTAGCTTTAGTTGTTTAAGTATATTGGAGGAGGTGCAGGGGGTCTCGGCAGACTCTGAGCTTTGGCTCGAAGATGTTTCTTGACCGAACTAGGTAACGTAATCAGTGCTAGAAGGGAGAAGGGTTTGCAGAGAGGAGAGGAGGAGGAGGAGGAGGATTGTGGGGTCCTTGGTACTCTCTGAGCTTGGTTCAGTGGTGGGTTTCAAATTTTTTTTACTACCGGTTCTGTGGGCATGGCTTGGTGGGCGTGGCAGGGGAAGGGTGTTGCAAAATCTCCATTCCCTCCCCACTCCAGGGGAAAGGATACTGCAAAATCCCCATTTCCTCCCGATCAGCTGAGACTCGGGAGGCAGAGAATAGATGGGGGCGGGGCCAGTCAGAATTTTTACTACCGGTAGTAAAAATTCCCCCCCTCCCTCCCCCCCCCCCCCCCCGTTTGCTCGTCGAATAATAAGCCGTGAAATACTCCAAATAAATTGTGACATTTTTACACCTTTTTTCCCCGGGGCTTTTTCAGCCGCCCGCAAGTTTACTTTGGATTTACACTGAAGCCGTTTCCAACCGTTTTCGCTTTGCAAATTTTTAAACATTTTTCCGCTTATAAATTCACGAGTCGCAACGAACGCAGTTCTTTCCTCCCGGCAAAAAACTTGACCGATCTGTGCCACCACGAGGTAGTTGTGAGATTTAAGTTAGTCCTCCTGTTCACGACACTTTAGCGTCGAGTTCCCGCCTGCTGTTGAGCTGAGCTGAATTACTACAAGTCCCAGCAGCCTCGGCCGCTACGACCAAGGGAAAAGGGATGCTGGGAGTGATCAGCTAATACTGTTTTCTCAAGCCTTGGCAAACCTTGAAGACAGGTGAGTGGAATTCCCAGAATTCCCCAGGCACAGGAGGATTCTGGGAGTTGAAGTCCACCCGTCTTCAAGTGCGTAAAATTGAGAAACACTAAAAAAACTGGCAAGATCCCATTTCTGTCTTTGGGGGCGAGAAAATTTGGGGATTTGGGAATAACAGGGGGCTCAGCCTTCACCCCCAAACTGAACCAGGGGTGCAGGAGAATCTGGAGCAGAAGACATTTAATCCCAAAAAACTGGCAGAGGAAGGGAAGTAGCCAGATTCTTAAACTAGGGATCCTTCGGAGACCACCCAAGCACAATTGCCACCAGAGCTATTCCTCCAGCTCAGGAAACCCAACACCGTCTTCCGTAAAATCACAATTCTGCACAACGGGGAGGGGGAAATTAGAAAAACTCCAAGGTTTAGAGACGCGTTCCGAAGACTGCAAAATTCAGAATAAAACGGGCGGCCAGGAAGGAGAACGAAAGGACACCCTCCCAGGCCCATCTTCTCAAGAGGGGTTTTGAAGGCCCTCAACCGAACATCTCCTGGGAGGCGTACGTCATGTAAAGGAAGCCGTCCTCGTCTTTGTACGTGGTGTAGACGTCGGCCATGGTGGCAGACATGTTCACGAGGCTGTGGTTGCCGTCCACCAGGAAGTAGAAGGCCTGCGTGGACCTCAGGCCCATCCGATTGCTGGGGGGGGGGGAAGAAGGACAAAGCAATGTTGAGATCTCGAGATCCTTGACATGGATTGTGTGTTTCTAATTTCCAAAGTTTCTTGCGATTGTGCAGTTGCAAGGATGGTCCAAGATGGATTAAGGCGGGACTAGAACTCCCCGTCTCCTGGTGATGGACCCAATGTCACCTATTTGGCATTTGTGCCTAAGGCAGGACTAGAACTCCCTGTCTCCTGGTGATTGGTCCGAAGTCAGCTAGCGGGCTTATGTGTGTAACATGGGACTAGAACTCCCTGTCTCCTGGTGATTGGCTCAAAGTCACCTAGCGGGCCTATGTGTCTAACGTGGGACTAGAACTCACCATCTCCAGGTGATTGGCCCAAAGTCGCCTAGCCAGCTTTTAGAGGCCTAAAGCAGGACTAGAACTCCCCATCTCCTGGTGATTGGTCCTAAGTCACCTACTGGCTCTTGTGTCTAACATGGGACTAGAACTCCCAGTCTCCTGGTAATTGGTCCACCGTCACCTAGCTGTCTTTTGTTTCTAACGTGGAACTAGAACTCACCGTCTCCTGGTGATTGGCCCAAAGTCACCTAGCCAGTTTTTAGGCCTAAGGCAGGACTAGAACTCCCCGTCTCCTGGTCATTGGCCCAAGCTCACCTAGCAGTCTTTCCTGCCTAAGATGGGACTAGAACTCACCGTCTCCTGGCTTAAGGCACCGGGCTTATTTTCAAAGAGCGTAAGTATAAGCCTAGTCGGCAAAGCAAGGTTTTGCGTTTGGGCGCTGGCTGAGCCATTCCCCAGTTTTCATTTTAATGACCTCATCCTAAATTTATTTATTATTTGCCCTTCCTGCATAAACGTGATCAAATTTTGGCCTCCTACAGCAAAAAAACCCAAAACATCGCTCAAATCAGACCTGATTCAATACTTGTAGGGACAGGTTGCTTTTCGGCAGTTCCTCCATAAATCTTTTTAATTTATTTATTTATTTTATTTTGTAATTTTTTTTAAATAACGGCCTATCGGCGTTAAAATAGTCAAGGAAACTTGGTTTGATTGGGGGGGAAAAAAAACCCCTTCACTCCAATATTCTTTCCCCAGTTCCTGTTTTAAACTGTTCCTCCTGCCCAACGAGCCAATACACTATACCCGTGATGGCGAATTTATGACACGCGTGCCACAGGTGGCACATGGAGCCATATTGGTGGGCACGCAATCGTTGCCCTAGCTCAGCTCCAGTGCGCATGCGTGTGCCAGCCAGCTGATTTTCGGGTCTTCTGGTCCCACCGGAAGTCGGCAAACGGGCCGTTTCTGGCCTCCGGAGGGCCGGGGAAGGCCGTTTTTACCCTCCCCAGGCTCCTAGAAAGCTTCTGGAACCTGGGGAGGGCGAAAAACAGGCCTTCTGGTCCTATTAGAAATCGAGAAACAGGCCGTTGGGGGCTTCCGAAAGGCCTTTGGGGTGGTGGGGAAGGCTGTTTTTGTCCTCCCCAGGCTCCAAGAAAGCCTCTGGAGCCTGGGGAGGGCGAAAAACGGACCCACTGGGCCATCACGTGCCAAAAGCGGAGCGGGGGGGTCATGCGTGTATGCATGGGGGGGCGGGGCATATTGAATTATGGGTGTGGGCTCGACCCCCCCGCGCTCCCGCTGCTTTTGCCACGTGACAGCAAAAAGGTTAGCCATCACTGCACTCTACAGTAGAACCATCAGGATGGGAAGGGACCTAGAGATCATCTAGACCAACCCCCAATTAAAATCTTCATTCTGGTCAGTAGACCTACCTGTACTTCAACCCCCATCGCTGGATGGCTGTGAAAAACTGGCCAAATCCAGAAATCTTTGCTTGCTCTTTTGGGGGAAATGCCAACACTTCCTTGTTAATCGCGATTTAATGACTCGGGTTTTCAAATGCTAATCTAGTCATTCATGCACTCATTTTAAACCCCATTTAAAACATCCTCATCTGTTTCACAAAACATCCTGAACGTTTTCTAGTTTTTCTCCCCATTGTGGAGAAGGGTCCCCCCCCCCGGACATCCTTTATTACCGTAATTAATTTGCCGCAAGATTTCAAATGCTCACCGAATGATGGCTACAAACTGGCCCATGGTGAAATCTCCAGGGACTAGAAACTTCACCTTATTTAAAGCCGGCAATATTTTCTCCTTCGAATAGCGTTCCAGAATCACCTGCAACGAACCGAGAGAGAGCGGGAGTTGGAGAAGCTGCGCTTTTAAGTGTGCAACTTAAATGGGTGTTTGTTGCGTGCCTGTGTCAGCATACAAACACGTGTGTATTTTTACATGTGCGTATAAAACTGGAGGGACCTTAAACGGACCACTCTCCTCTCAAGAAACAGCAGAAGCGAAAGAGAGAGAGAGAGAGAGAAAGAGAAAAGGAAGGAAGGAAGGAAGGAGAAAGAAAAAAAGAAAAGGAAGGATAAAGGAAGGAAGGAAGGAAAGGAAAGAAGAAAGAAAGGAAAGAAGGAAGGAAGGAGAAAAAAAGGAAGGAAAGGAAAGGAGGAAGGAAGGAAGGAGAAAGAAAGGAAAGAGGAAGGAAGGAGAAAGAAAAAAGGAAGGAAGGAGAAAAAGGAAAGGAAAGAAGAAGGAAAGAGGCAGGAAAGAAAGGAAAGGAAAGAAGGAAGCAAGGAGAAAAAGGAAAGGAAAGAAGAAGGAAGGAGGAAGAAGAAAGGAAAGAGGAAGGAAGGAGAAAGAAAAAAGGAAAGGAAGGAGGAAAGAAAAATTAAGGAAAGGAAAGAAGGAGGAAGGAAGGAGAAGGAAAGGAAAGAAGGAAAGAAGGAAGGAAGGAGAAAAAGAAAAAGGAAGGAAAGGAAAGAAGGAGGAAGGAAGGAGAAAGAAAGGAAGGAAAGGAAAGAGAAGGAAAGAAAGGAAAGAAGGAAGGAAGGAGAAAAAGAAAAAGGAAGGAAAGGAAGGAGGAAGGAAGGAGAAAGAAAGGAAAGGAAGGAAGGAGAAAGAAAAAAAGGAAGGAGAAAAAAGAAAGGAAGGAAAGAAGGAAGGAGGCAGGAAAGAAGAAAGGAAAGGAAAGAAAAGGAAGCAAGGAGGAAAAAAAGGAAGGAAAGGAAAGAAGGAAGGAAAGGAAAGAAGGAAGGAAGGAAGGAGAAAAAGAAAAAAGGAAAGGAAAGAAGAAGGAAGGAGGAAGAAAGGAAAGAGGAAGGAAGGAGAAAGAAAAAAAGGAAAGAAGGAAGGAGGAAAGAAAAATTAAGGAAAGGAAAGGAGGAAGGAAGGAGAAAGAAAAAAGAAAAAGGGAGGAAAGAAAAAAAAGAAAGAAAAGAAAAGTCCCAAGTTCACTACAGTTGTGCAAGAAACCTGCCCTTAAGAAAATTCACACCCACCGGTAGTTTATAAGGAAATCTGATCCGGATTGCAGCCACTTCATTCCTCCTGGAAGCTGGAATAAAAAGTTTGTTTCAAAAATGGGAAAGGCTTTCAATGTGATGGATTGTGGATGGACGTTCCCAAGCTTTAATCATCCCCCGAGACTGGTTTCCTACCCCCGCGGGTTCACACATCGCACTAAGCCTCAGTTTAACCGTGGTTTGGGAAAGGAATCCCAATCAGCAAAATCCACTCCGCGGTAAGCCATAAAATGTGACTTTGCACTTCACAAAGAACTGGGTTTACAACTCAGAAAACATGGTTTCTTTCTTTCTTTCTTTCTTTCTTTCTTTCTTTCTTTCTTTCTTTCTTCCTTTCTTTCTTTCTTCCTTTCTTTTCTTTCTTTCTTCTTTCTTTCTTCCTTCCTTCCTTCCTTTCTCTTTTTCTTTTTCTATCTTTCTATCTATCTTTCTATCTATCTTCCTTTCTTCCTTCCTTCCCTTTTTCTTTCTCTCTCTCTCTCTCTCTCTCACACACACACACAAACACACAAAATGGGTGAGTCTAGTCAACCACCCTTTCCTAAAATCAAACCGTGTCTGTCCAAAATGGTTTAATTGTGGTTTAGGCCAACCTCTATAAAGTTTGTTTATCTGCAGAGGAATGGCTTCCGGCCTTTGAGCAACCTTAATCCCAAAGCAATCAAAAGTTCTGTTGGCTGGGAACGATGGGCTCTGTAATACCACCTCTCTAGAGAGCTTGGAAAGGCAGTTAGATCCCCTGTCAGTGCAACTTTTCTGCATTTTTACTGCAGGACACAAAACTAACCATTTTACTTTTTATGCTGGGATAAACCTAGGTTGTTATTTCTCTCTCTCTCTCTTTTTTCCCCCTCTCTCCCTCCCCCTCCCTCTTCTCTCTCTCTCTCCCTCTTTTCCTCTCTCCCTCCCTCCCTCTCTCCTCTCCCCCCTCCCTCTCTCCCTTCCTCTTTCCATCCCTCTCTCTGTCTCTTTTTCCCTCTCTCCCTCTCCCTCCCCCTCCCTCTTCTTCTCTCTCTCCCTCTTTTCCTCTCTCCCTCCCTCCCTCCCTCTCTCCCCCCTCCCTCTCTCCCTCCCTCCCTCCCTCTTTCCATCCCTCTCTCTGTCTCTTTTTCCCTCTCTCCCTCTCCCTCCCCCTCCCTCTTCTTCTCTCTCTCTCCCTCTTTTCCTCTCTCCCTCTTTTCCTCTCTCCCCCCTCCCTCCCTCCCTCCCTCTTTCCATCCTTCTCTGTCTCTCTCTCTCTGTCTCTCTCTCCACCTCCCTCTTTCCCTCCCTCCCTCTTTCCCTCCCTGTCTCTGTCTCTCTCTCTTTCTCCCTCCCTCCCTCCCTCTCTCTCTCTCTCTCTCTCTCTCTCTCTCTCTCTCTCTGGACCCCCTTCTAAAAATTCTCGAGAAACCCCCAAAGTATTTTTGTCGGCCCGGATATTTATTAATATTTATTAAAACGGATGCCCTTCCTGCTGCTATATTAATATTTATTAAAATATTTAAACAGCATTTGCTGTTGTACGGCTTCTCACAATTCCACGATAGGATTTTAATATACAATTATTTTTCTGCGCAGGCTGGCAAATAATTTGGGAGTTCAGAGACCGCCCCCGAGAGGTGCCTTCGAGAACCTCAGGGGTCCTCACACCGACCAATTCATGGACACAGATAGATGATCAAGAGTTGGAAGGGACCCTTTAGGTCATCTAGTCCGACCCCCAACCTCTCCAAGCAGGAGACCTTGGTTCTGTATGCCCAGAAAACTGAATTAACGGAGCCCACTCGGATTTACTCAACCTGGGGACAGGTAAGGTGGGGAAAAGGTATTTTGGGAACGCCGCCTGCTCATTGACCATTGCAGTACAACTCTTAAAAATAAAGAATATAACCCCCCCCAAAAAAAGAGGTGAATTGCCCCCCTTGGGCCAACAAGGGGTGGTAGCAATTAAGGTAGGGGGGAGCACCTCAATCCGGAGCGTTTACGCGCAGGAGCAGGATTCCAACGGAGCACTTACCAAAAGGTTTTCGGTGTTTGAAGGGAGGAAAGGAGGCCATCAGGAGATCCACTCGCTGGAGCCAAATTGACCAAGGGGGGTGGAGGGGGGGGGAAGGAAAAAAAAAAGAGAGAGGCAGAAGCGCGCCGAGATCCCGAGACGGCTCTGCAGGCGTTCCCGCCAGCCCGCCGCGACTTAAATAGCGCAAGGAGATGCGCAATTTTGTTTTTTCCCCCCCATCCTGCTTTCAGGATCGGGGCCACTTCTGTTTCCGGTGGGGGAGGGGGGAATGGGGGTGGAGAGCATGGATGCAACTCCAGAGGCGTTTCTCCCCCCCAAACACCCCCACCCCGCTGGAATTTAACCCAATTTCACGGGTCCTGGGAACTCCCCGCCACTAGGTGTCCAAAAAAACCCGAGATTTATTAGCGGTTTGGGGCGGGGTGGGGGTGGTTTTCAGAGGTCTTTTCACACCAGCCCCGTCGGGAAAGAAGTAAGCCTAACCCGACGTTGCAACGGCAAACCTGGAGGATGGTTTGCACGCGTCGGAGCGTTTCAACGGGTCGTGGGAACGGGCTGCAACGCGGATCGCGCCCCATCCTCCTCCTTTTCTCGCTTCTCCGGCTCTTCTGATTTTAATTAGTTAATGGGTTTTAGTCGTCAGGTTCTTAATTTTCGGCCAAAAGTCTAACAGTATAATTCTTTTAAATTTTTTAAATTTTGTATTGGATGTTTTTTTTTTTTTAACTTGGCTGTGCACCGCCCTGAGTCCACCAGGAGAAGGGCGGTATGCAAATTTAAATAAATAAAATAAAATAAAATAAAATAAAATAAAATAAAATAAAATAAAATAAAATAAAATAAAATAAAATATGAATGAATGAATGAATGAATGAATGAATGAATGAATGAATGAATGAATAAATAATTTGGAAGCTCCTTCGGGGCGGGGAACTTTCGATTTATTGCTCCTTTCGGCTACATAGGACGATGCCACTCTTTTGTTGCCAGGTTTCTGCTACATTTTTTCCCCACCTCCTCTCTCCTCGTCTGTTTTTTTTCCTCCTTTCCTTTGTTTTTGCTTGTTTCAAAAATAAATAAATAAATAAATAAACAGGGCATCCAACATCCGATCTTCCCTCTTAAAAAGCCTTCATTGAAGGCTAACGGGTGTGTATTGTGTATTTGTGTACATCTTTAAATCCTATCACTATTATCCTAAAAAAAACCAAAAAAACCCCCAAAACTCACCTGTTGGGGTCCATCCTATTGGCTAGGTAGATAACTTGTTTTCATTGCCAGGTACTTAAAAAATAAATAAATTTAAAAACCTCTTGCTGCGGTCTTATTGTCTGTGCAGGTGTTTTTTTTTTAAATTTGATTTATATGCCGCCCTTCTCCGGAGACTCAGGGCAGCTTACAGTGCGTTAAGCAGTAGCCTTCATCCTTTTTGTATATTTATACAAAGTCAGCTTATTGCCCCCACAAACTGGGTCCTCAATTTACCTACCTTAGAAAGGATGGAAGGCTGAGTCAACCTTGAGCCTGGCGAGATTCGAACTTACTTTAATTGCAGACAGCTGGTGCTAAATTACAGTGCTTTAGTCTGCAGAGCTATCTGCTTTTTTTTTTTTTAAATAAAAATAAATATCCCATCTTCTCTCTTAAACCCCTTAAGCCTTAATTTAAGGCCAACGCGCGTGTCTGTGTGCATTTGTGTACGTCTCTAAATGCACACAAAACGGCCTGGCTAGGTGGCTAAGACGCTGAGCTTGTGGATCAGAAAGGTGGGCGGTTCGAATCCCTAGCCTAGGTCTCCTGCTGGAAGCAAGGGGGTCGGTCTAGATGACCTCCAAGGGTCCCTTCCACCTCATTCTGTTATTCTTATCAGTGTTATCCTTACAAAAAAAAAAAAAAAACCTAAAACCCACCATCCTATTGGCTAGGCAACCTGTTTTCATTGCTGGATGGAAGACCACCAGGAAATCTCAACGGGTGAGGCTAGAATTGAGAAACAAGAAAAAAATAATATAGAAACAGGTATTTTATTTATTTATGGCTTTTCCATAAAACAATTAGGAGTTTAAACTGAGCGGGAGTCTTGTACACCTTTTTTTTCCAGGCTCAAGCAAAATCAATCATGTTTTTGTTTCGTGAATGGGAAGGGAAACGGAGTCTGGTTAATACTTGGATGGAAGACCACCAGGAAATCTCACGGGTGAGGCTATTTATTTATTTATTATTTATTAATCAAATTTCTATACCACCCTACTCCCCAAGGACTCAGGGCGGTGAACAGCCAAGATAAAAAAACAGATAATACAAATATTAAAAGTCCCTTAAAATTATTAAATATTTTGGCCGAAACACAGATTAAAACACCCAATTTATAAAGGCTAGAATTAAGAAAACAAGAAAACAGGCCCTTTTATTTATTTATGGATATTCCATCAAGTCATTAGGAGTTAAAACTCGGCAGGCTATTTTATTTGCCAGGTTTTTTTTTAAAAAAAAAACAACAACTCTCTCACTGCGGTGTTTTGTGTGTCTGTGTGTTTGTTTATGTTTGTTTGTTTATGTTTTATTAAATTTGTATACCGCCCTACTCCCGAAGGACTCAGGGCGGTGAACAGGCACAGAATAAAATACAGAAATACAAAAGTTAGAAACCATTTAAAACCAACTTAAATAATTTAGCCCAAGACAATTAAAAATCCCAATAATTTAAAACAAATTAAACTTGGTAGTACTTGGTAGTACAGTGGTCTAAGGCCCCCTGTTATTAAGCTGGTTATTAAGACCAGCTGCCTGCAATTACTGCAGGGTTCGAATCTCGCCAAGGCTCAAGGTTGACTCAGCCTTCCATCCTTTCTAAGGTGGGTAAATTGAGGACCCAGTTTGTGGGGGCAATAAGCTGACTTTGTATAAATATACAAAAGTATGAAGGCTATTGCTTAGCGTATTGTAAGCCGCCCTGAGTCTCCGGAGAAGGGCGGCATCTAAATCAAATTAAAAAATAAATAAATAAATAAAATTTCAGTTTAAAAATGTAAAAGAAAGGGGAGAAAGTTTGTGTTTTAATAATAACAGCGACAAGCCAAGTGGCCGCTCCGGTTGAGCTACCTGGCTGTCCTTGCAAAAACTTTGGCAAAGTTTTATTTTTTTTTCTTCCTTTCTTGTTTTTTTTCTTTCTCTCTCTCTCCTTGGGCTTGGGGTGGGTGGGTGTGGCTGGGTGGTGGGGGGGGAGAAAAAATATCTTCCCGGTGGGTTGGGCCAATCAGGAGCCGGCGACGCCAGGGGGAGGGGAAGGGGCGTGGGTCCCCTCCCTCCCCCCCCAAAAAAAGGGGAGGGAGAGAAGAGCCCTGTTTGCACGTGACGCGTTCAAACCTTTCTCCTTTGTCTGAATTGCGCTTGGCTGCGCCTTTGGAAGCAGCTGAAGTTCTCTTGGCTTGGGAAGGAGGGAAGGAAGGAAGGAAGGAAAGAAAGAAGGAAAGAAAGGGTGGGTGGGAACAGCCTCCCCCACCCCAGATCTGTCCCCCCCCTCTCTCCTCAACCCCCTCCTCCCTTCCCACCTGCTTGCTCCCCAGCTTCCAGGCACCTGGTTCCCCCCAGGTGCGTGCCAGCCAGATCTCTCCAAAGGCGCACGGTTTGGGGGCTCGGTCCCCTCGTCCTGGGGTGCCCATGGCCGGCCGCCGGGCCGTGCCCCCTTCTCTGTGGTCCGGCCACGAGCGACTTCGCATCGGCGAGCGTCTCCAAGCCAGCCTGGCTGGTCTTTGGGAACTGGATCTCTTGCGCGTAATGCAGAAAGCCAGCGTGGAGAGCGCCTTGGCTGGGTCGGAGGAGCCCAGATCGGTGAGATGGGGAATATATATATATATATATTGGGTGGGTGGGCTTGGTGGCCAGCTCTAGCTTCTCCTTCCCTCCCCCCGGGGGTGGGGGGAGAAAAATTGCACGTGTAAAAAACCTTTTTGGGAATCGGGTGCCTTTCCTTGGCAGAGCCAAGCAAATCTTGGCTTTAAAAAAAAATAAATAAAAAATCTTTCCATCAGGTGCCAGGCCAAATAAATAAATCATTTTATTTCTATACCGCCCTTCTCCCGAAGGACTCAGGGCGGTGTACAAGCCGATTAAAAACACAAGGCAACATCAGTTCAAATAAGTTTTAAAATTATTAAATGAATTCGGCTCAGTTGAAAAGCCCAGGAATTTAAAAGCCAATTTAAAAGTGTTATGTTGATAGCCCAGCCTGGCGGAACAACAGGGTCTTGAGTGCACAACGAAATACCCGGAGGTATTATTATTATTAATAATAATAATAACAACAATAATAATATAGTAATAATAATACTTAGGACACTGGCAGCAAACCAATGTTATAAAATGTTATCTAATTTTAGGTTCGATTTAATTGGGCCAAACTATGTTATAATAATAATTTTAATTAGCAATTTTATGATGTTTGTGTATCTATATTTTTCTTGACTGTACACAGCCTTGAGTCCTACAGGAGAAAGGCAGTATAGAAATATAATTAATAAATAATAAATAAATAAATAAATAAATAAATAAATAAATAAATAAATAAATAAATAAATAAATAAATAAATAAATAAATAAATAAATAAACAAACAAACAAACAAACAAACCCGTATCAACCATTAGCACCAGTCAGTGGTATTTGTGACACCTTTTTAAATGTTGACTGAGTTTCATGTTTAATGAATAAAATAATAATAATAATAATAATATCATCATCATCATCATCATCATCAGGTGAGCAAACGCGCGGGATCCAGTGGGTTTAATCTGGCAGGGAAGCAGAGCTGCTGGCTTCTTTTCTTGGAGCCCCAACTCACGAACAATCCTAGGAAAGTGCAATAAGAGATTCTAATGTTTCCCACCTTTTCTTTTCTTTTCTTTTCTTTTTAATTTCCAAGCTTCTCTGGATATCTTTGGCCCCGTGTTTGGGAGGAGGATCCCACCCTTAAAGGATCTCTTGGGGGAGAGCCCAGGAGAAGTTGCTGAGGCTTGGGGGAGCCAATGGGTCCCCCCCCCCCCCGTCTGAGCTGGTGGCAATCTGTGTGCGTTTGGGGGGGGGATCCCTTTAGGTGGGAGCTTCTGTGGTGCTCTAAAAGCATTTGACTACAACTCCCATCATTTCCGCAAGCGGCTTTTGTTGTTTAAAGAGCAGACTGGAATTTGGGGAGGGGGCTTTCCCCCTTCTGCCATGTGGTCAGGAGGATCCATGTTTGGGATTTGCAGATTTGAACGGAGGAATAAAAAAAAAAAAATGGAGAGAGAGAGAGGGGGGCCCAGTATCTTTTCATCTTTTGATCCTGAATGCTATTTAAAATATTTCCTGACTTGTTCATTCCTACCTTTCAAGGGAATGTAAAGGGAAAGATTTGGCCTTCCCTAAATCAGATTTTGGGGTTGGGAGATGGGGTAGAAAGATGAATTATATTCCTGTGTAGAAGGTGGATATTATAATTTTTTGGGGGGGTGGGTTGGAAATTACTGGTTATTCTGCGAGGAATGAACTCTGCTTGCTTGGATTTGGTTCAAAGTTGGAGAAAAAGAATTTTTTTAAAAAAAAATCAATATTTCACTTCACCACGATTTAATTTTACCCGGAGTTTGATTGCAAAGCCCCAGAGGGGGATTTCAAAGGAAAAATCTTAGGAAGAAATTTGCTACCTGAAAAAAAAAAAACGCTTGTAAGCTAAAAGAAGGAAGGAGGTGAGGAAAAAAAAAATCAGGATTTATTGCAATTAAAGGCTTAAGTTTAATTAGAAATATTCAGCTGCTTTTTCAGCCTGGTCACACACCCTCAGGGGGCTGAGATGGTTGAGAAGGCTGGGTGGTATAGTCCTCACCTGTGTGGTGTTTGTTTTTGTGTATCCAGGCAAGTTGTGAAAAGGCAGAAAAATAGAGCTAATGGTGGGTTTTACTCTTATCGGAGAAAAATGAACGTTTCATGTCTGGTTAACACTCGGATGGAAGACCACCAGGAAATCTCACGGGTGAGGCTAGAATTGAGAAACAAGAAAACAAATATATAAAAACAGGCATTTTATTTATTTATGGATATTCCATAAAACAATTCAGAGTTTAAACTCAGCTGGAGTCTTATGTACACCTTTTTTCCCAGGCAAAATCAGCCATGTTTTTGTTTCGTGAATGGGAAGGGAAACTGAGTCTGGTTAATACTTGGATGGAAGACCACCAGGAAATCTCATGGGTGAGGCTAGAATTGAGAAAACAGAAAACAGGCCCTTTTATTTATTTATGGATATTCCATAAAGTAATTAGGAGTTAAACTCAGCGGGAATCTTCTGTACACTTTTCCAAACTCAAGCAAAATCATTCATGTTTTTAATATTTGTATTATTCGATTCCTTGGCTATCAAACCAGAGGCACGAGACAGAAAAATTGCCTGCCACCAAATTTATATCTATGGAGATTCTTAATCATCCAGCTTCTTGGATGAGAAACGAAATGTTTTCAAGGAAAAAAAATGGAGGGGATGGGACAAAATCCAAAAAAGTCCAGGGACTACCAGATTTAATTGGCCATACAGGTAAGATATGATCTTACAGGTAGTCCTTGACTTATAATAGTTCATTTAGTGACTTACAATAGTTTCATTTAGTGATCTTCAAAGTTACAAAAGCACTGAAAAATACCATTTTTCACACTTACGACCGTTCCAAGATCCCCATGGTCACGAGATCACCATTCAGGTGCTTGGCCGCTGACTCATATTTATGACGGTGGCAGGGTCCCTGATCCCCCTTTTGCGACCTCCTGATCAGCAAATTCAATGGGGGAAGCCAGACTCATTTAAGCACCGGGCAACTAACTGAACAATTGCAGTGATTCACTTAACAGTTGCGGCGAGGACGGGCGTAAAATGGGGCAAAACTCGCTGAACAACTCAGCCACAGAAATTTTGGGCTCCATCCATTGTGGTCACAAGTCGAGGACTACCTGTAGATGGGAACAGATCTCCGGTGGATTTTTCGGGTTAACAAAGCTGCCTAGATATAAATTACCTAGAAATAAGAATATAAATTTGCAAAACGAGGTTGTAAATAAAAGACACCTGTGTGGGGGAGAAATTAGGCTCCGGAAGAGGGGGACAAAATTGGCAGATTGGGTGGGGAGGACTTGTAGCCTGGATCGGGTTGGAGGAGGGGGGGCAGAAAAAATGGGATCCTCCAAAAGGAGATCACCACACCTACTTCCCAAATACGGAAGGACTAGATTTAAGGCTGAGCTAGGAACTAGGAAGACGGACCAGGTGTATAAAAAAGTGGGAGAGCAAAAAAGCTTGTTGCAACGTGGCAGATGGGCAATTAATATTGAAGCTTTGAAAAAGGGGGCGGGCGGGGGAAGGATCAGGGAATGGGGCGGGTGAGGGGTGGGCTGGAAGAAGGCCGGAGGGGGGCGCGAATTGGGCTCGGTGTGATCTCCACATCGGGTGTGTGATAGCTAACATATGGCAAGACTCCCACTGTTTGACAATCTTTCTTGAGCCATCCATGCTGCTTCTTACTCTGTGTTTACAAACACAAACACGGATTAAAATCTGGGTTTCCACCGTAATGTGGTGGTGGTGGTGGGGCGAATTTGGTTTTTCTGGGCCTCTGGAGCCTGGGGAGGCTGTTTTTGCCCTCCCCAGGCTCGAGGAAAGCCTCTGGAACCTGGGGAGGGCAAAAACGCCCTCCCGCTGTGGTGCAGGAGGCCGACTAGGCCACGCCCACCCAGCAACTGGGCAGAGAACCCCTTGCTAAAAATTTCTGAAGCCCACCCCTGGGTAGTACCAATGTCTTTTAGCATACATCGCTGGCTGGTGAATTATTTTGCTTTTTTACTGGGCTCTTGGCCTTGGCCTTGTGGGTGGGAGATCTACTCACCCAAACAATAAACTTTCTGTTTGCAGGGATAGGGACTTCCTCTTGGCACCGGTTACCTCTCGACCGGAGGCTAATAAAAGTTGACACGCTTTATTTTTGTGTAAAATAAATAAATTATTTTCTCCTTTGCTCGCCTTTGCCTCTTGGCATTCCTGTGGTTTTCAAAGTTTGCCTACGCGAAGGTAGATATTTCTCCCCCACCTCCCCCCACTTCAGTTTCGGTTCAACCTCAGGTGTGGAAGGATTCAGGAAAGGGCGATCAAACCATTGGGATATTTGGCAAATGTGTAAAGAAAGCTAGAAAGTACCAATAAAGGAGATGTTTGCAGCTCGGGGTTCAACTGTAGGGTCCTTGGTGCTCTCCAAGCTGGGTGATTTTCTTGCAGACATTCCGTGACCCAATTAGGGAACATCATCAGTGCTAGAAGCGAGTGGGGATTGTGGAATGGAGGAGGAGGATGTGGTAGCGGAGGAATGTCGAGTCCTTGATATCCTCTGAGCTTGGTTTTCTTGCAGACGTTTCATGACCCAACTAGGGAACATCATCAGTGCTAGAAGGGAGTAGGATTTGCTCTTTTTATATACAAGTGAATCTTCCAGCTGCCAAGGTTGAGAATCACTGCCTTAGAGAGAAAAGACAGAATATAAAAACGTATTCATAACCGCGGTTAAAGAAAATTGGAAGCCACTTCGTGATATCTTTTATCATACACAGCCTCATTATCAAATGTAATCTTTTACACCTTTGGCTGTAGAGTCCTGCCCGAGTCCCTGTTGGTTCAAGGTGTAGATTAATTATTTGCAAAATAGTTACCTCTGGCCTGGACTGGAAGCCTCATTAAATGGCCGGTAAAATTAATTTTTTTTCTGCTGTCGGAAAGCCATTTCCTCGGCTCTGACTTCCCACCAGTTGCATTGCAAAGACTGTTCCTCATTTTACATCCTCCGGGATTCCTGCCCACTTTGATATTAATATTTTTTTTTAAAAGATGCTTTCAGGAGATAGATATATAGATATACATCCTGCGAGCTCCGGAACTTAAAATTTTAAAATAATTAAAATTTTATTTAACTAAGTATGGCTCACAAGCTATCATCATCCCCCACTGATAAGCAAGCTAGGAGGGAGGAAACAGTAGGAATGAAGCCTCCATCATCCAGCATGACGACAGCAAGAACAACACAGCTGATTACAAGTGGGAGATTGCTGGAAGGGCCTATTACATGTTCAAGGGCCAAATTTATTTATTTATTTATTAATAAATTTATTAAAGGCAGAGATCTCTGTAATGGTAGTTTAATACTCTGACGATGTCAGCAGGGGCTGACGAAAGCTTAGTTAAATAAAATTTTAATTATTTTAAAATTTTAAGTTCTGGAGCTCGCAGGATGTCTGCTTCTTTCTTTACATATATATATATATATATATATATAAACCCAGCTTCTTGTTTTTGCTTGGATTTCCCCAAGTACGCCTTGACATAAATCCACCTTTCAATGGTGAAGTGTCTTGGATTTATAATATTTTCCCTCTTTTGGATCACTTCTCCTATCTCACAGCCTTCCTTCTCTGTCGCTACAATGCCAGGACTGTTTATTGATCGGATTCAGGAAGGCGCACAAAGAGGAAACAGAGTGGGTAGCTGTAAAACTGGTTTGCTCAGTGTCCTACACGCTTTGCACAAGGAAGTGTTTTGATCAACCCACCTGAAACGATGGAATGTATTTTGCTCCAGAGATCCAGAAAGGGTTGAGAGGCTTGGAATGCACCAGCGAGTGGATTACGTTTTGCTTACTTCCATTTGTTGATGTGTTTTTACGTTCCCAATATTAACAATCCCCCCAGGAAGATTGATGTCAGTCACAGGTTTTGCGAGACGGGCAGGTAATATAAACCGGAGAAATGTGGAGAAGGAAAGAAGTGAGGAAGAAAGGGAAAAAGGAAAGGAAGGAAAAAGGAAAGAAGGAAGGATAGAGAAGGATGGAAAAGAAAGAAAAGGAAAAGAAAGGAAAAAAAGGAAAGGAAAAAGGGAAGAGAACAAAATATGGAGAAGGAAAAAAAGGAAAAGAAAGAAGAAAAGGAAAGGAAAGGAAAGGAAAATATAGAGAAGGAAGGAAGAAAAAAAGAGAAAGGAAGAAAGAAAAAGAAAGAAGAATATGAAGGGAAGAGCTTGCGGGAGGCCATTTTCACCCTCCTGGAGGCTCAGGGAAAAGCCTCCAGAGCCTGGGGAGGGCAAAAAACAGGCCTCCTGGAAGTTCCGGAAGTCCGGAAACGGGCCCATTTCCAGCCTCCTAAGGGGCCTCTGGAGTCCTGGGGAGGCTGTTTTCACCCTCCCGGAGGCTCAGGGAAAGCCTCCGGAGCCTGGGGAGGGCAAAAACACCCGAAGAGAAAAAGATTAGCCATCCCTGTCCTATATTTTGCTTCTTGGGATCGTCGTAATGTTTTCCTCATGGTGGGAATCCATATTGGTACCTTCAGGCCAATAGGCGAAAACGAGGGGGAAGGATGGACAAGGGTGCGTGAGGGATCTACTCCGGCCAACACGGGATTCCCTCCGAGGTTGCACGCCACGGGTCTTTGCAACCCCCACCAAAAGGGATCTTTTGACCTTCCTCTCTTCTTCCACCTGGCCATACAGGAGGACCCCAATGTCTTCGGAGACGAGAAGTTGATCCATCCCAACGGCGCAAAGTTGGACCAGAACAAAGCAGCGTCCGTCCTCGGATGCGGCGAGGGACGTTGTGGCTTGTACGCCTCATCGGAGAACATGGAGTTGTGCGTTCACGCCGAAGATGGCGCGGACAAGGAAGGTTTGGGGCTGAGGATGATGGGCGAGGAGTCCAAGAAAGCGGGCCTCAACGGAGGAGACACCACGGAGGTGCCCGAAGCCGATTCCAGACCCAGTTCAGGTACGTCCACGTTCAGACAATCCGGATCCTAATATTTTCATTTTCCTTCTTGGATGTCTGCCTTTGTTTCCCTTCCCTAACCAGGGTTTGTGTGTAAACCAGGGTCTGTAGACCTGTCCCAAACTCTCTCTGGCAGCCCAACGAAACAATCATGGCGTTTTTGTTCATCTCTGGCCCAGCAAGCCACGGTTTAACGCAAGCTAAGATATGTCAGCCAACCGTGAGCCCCAATTTATCACAGTGGTTTCGTAGTTTAAGCCATCTATACTCCACAAGTTAAAATCCTAGATCGGGGCTGAATCTGCATGTTAGTTAGCTGGTTCGAGGTTAGGGTTAGATTACGGTTAGTGTTAGCTCATCCTACCCAGCTGATATATTTAATCAGTATCTGCAGATTGAGGCTGATGGGTATTGTAATCTGGCAGTTCCAATCAGTCTTGGAGAGAATTGGGCACAAAAGTCATCACCCTTCCCTGTTTCTGCAAGGTATTTGGCATTTGGGGTAGACTGCTCCTATCCATGGTGGTTCCATCGTGATGGAAACATCGAAAACAGATGTCAGAAAAAGACCTGACAGTCCATCGGGTCTGCCCATGATTGGTCGATCTGATCTCCTCCTCCCGTTAAACTTTTTTTAACAGTTAATACAGGTAGTCCTCGATTTACAACGGTTTCATATAGTGACCGCTCAAAATTGTTACAACGGCACCGAAAAAAGGGACTTATGGCCACATTTTTACACTTACGACCATTGTAGCATCCCTACCGTCAGGGGATCAAATTTGAAAAGCTTGACAACTGACTCATAGTTACGACGGTTGAAATTCAAACTCTTGGCAAGTGACTCACAGTTACGACGGTTGAAATTCAGACTCTTGGCAACTGACTCATAGTTACGACGGTTGCAGTGTCCCGCGATCCCCTTTTGTAGCCTTCTGACCAGCAAAGCCCATGGGGGGGGAAGCCCGATTCACTTAACAACCGTCTGACTAGCTTAACAAATGTCTTGATTCGCTTAACAACTGTGGGACGGATTTACACAACTGCATCGGTTCACTTAACCACCGTGGCAAGAAACGAGCATAAAACGGGGCAGACTCCCTGAACAATTGTTCCGCTTAGCGACATAAATTGGGGGGGGGGCTCCGTTGCAGTCGTAAGTCGAGGACTACCCGGATTTTGCAACCCGGCCTGTCGTAACCAGGGGTCTCTGCACATTTCAGGGTTTTACGAAACCAGCGAGATGGGCTCCCTCTCGGATTCATGCGCCTCGGTGCACAGCGACGGACCGGGGGCCTCGCGGTGTAGCATCGGTTCCCTCCCTCACCTGCCCGGATTGCGCGAGAACGGCTTCATCCGCCCGCGGTCCACGGACGAGGCTGCCGTCCGTCTCCTCGACCTCCAACTTCAGCGCCTGACCTTGGCGAGGGCAGCCGGGACGGACAACCGACGTCCGGTATCCACTGGTAAGGCCCCGTATTCCTTGTGGAGGGAGGCTGATTTTGGGGGGGGAAGGTCTCCGTCCTAGATATGAGAGAACATAAAATGCGAGAGTCTGTGGTCGAAGAAGGGCGAGAGTACTGAGCAGGGAGGTCTGAGTTCGAGTCCCGCCTCAGCCATAGAAGCTCCCCCTGGCAGATTTTGAAAGCCTTTCCCTTTCAATTCAGCCTACCTCATAAGGTTGTTGTTAAAGGAGAGGGGAGGAAAAAAAGACACTAGGAGGATGTTTTTTACATTGGGCGGCCTTTTAGTGTTTGGAATAAGGCATTTATTATAAATCGAATGAAGAAATTGATCCCACCCTGCACTTATCATTCTCGGCCTCTCCTCGATGTGAGGAAAGGAAAGAAGGAAAGGAAAGGAAGGGAAGGGGGAAAGGAAAGGAAGATAGAAGAAAGGAAAGGAAAGAAGGAAAGGAAGATAGAAGAAAAGAAAGGAGAGGAAGATAGAAGAAAGGAAAGGAAAGAAGGAAAGGAAAGGAAAGGAAGGAAAGAAGGAAAGGAAAGGAAGGGAAGGGGGAAAGGAAAGGAAGATAGAAGAAAGGAAAGGAAAGAAGGAAAGGAAGGGAAGGGGGAAAGGAAAGGAAGATAGAAGAAAGGAAAGGAAAGAAGGAAAGGAAGATAGAAGAAAAGAAAGGAGAGGAAGATAGAAGAAAGGAAAGGAAAGAAGGAAAGGAAAGGAAAGGAAGGAAAGAAGGAAAGGAAAGGAAGGGAAGGGGGAAAGGAAAGGAAGATAGAAGAAAGGAAAGGAAAGAAGGAAAGGAAGGGAAGGGGGAAAGGAAAGGAAGATAGAAGAAAGGAAAGGAAAGAAGGAAAGGAAGATAGAAGAAAAGAAAGGAGAGGAAGATAGAAGAAAGGAAAGGAAAGGAAGGAAAGAAGGAAAGGAAAGGAAGGGAAGGGGGAAAGGAAAGGAAGATAGAAGAAAGGAAAGGAAAGAAGGAAAGGAAGGGAAGGGGGAAAGGAAAGGAAGATAGAAGAAAGGAAAGGAAAGAAGGAAAGGAAGATAGAAGAAAAGAAAGGAGAGGAAGATAGAAGAAAGGAAAGGAAAGAAGGAAAGGAAAGGAAAGGAAGGAAAGAAGGAAAGGAAAGGAAGGGAAGGGGGAAAGGAAAGGAAGATAGAAGAAAGGAAAGGAAAGAAGGAAAGGAAGGGAAGGGGAAAGGAAAGGAAGATAGAAGAAAGGAAAGGAAAGAAGGAAAGGAAGATAGAAGATAAGATAGGAAAGGAAAGGAAGATAGAAGAAAGGAAAGGAAGATAGAAAAAAGGAAAGGAAGATAAAGGAAAGGAAAGGATATAGAATAGAATAGAATAGAACAGAACAGAACAGAACAGAACAGAACAGAACAGAACAGAACAGAACATGATATAACAGATAATGGAATGAAATAGAGGAGAGATAGAGAAGAGAAAAGAGAAGAGAAGAGATACAGAGTAGAAGCAGAGGAATGGAGTGGAGTAGAATGGAATGGAATAGAATCAAAACTTTATTGTCACTTTGAATGTCCACTAATCAGCATACATTAAAAAAGGAAATTTCATTGCATATATAGCTCTTAAAGGGTCACCACCTCCAATATACATTGCATAAACATGACTTAATAAAAGAAATAAATACAGAATGATGTATATACCCACATGTATTATATGAAGAAAGCTTCTAGTCCTCATCGCTGCCTCCAGCCATCCTTGATATCGCCACAGTCTAGAGAAGGGACTGGATTTGAGAATGAAACCGCGCTGAAGAATGCTGGTTTTGGAAGTTCTTACAGCAGCCCTGTAAGGTAGTCCAGGCTAAGAATGGCAGTGAAATTGTTGGCTTATTTCATTGGCTGACTCCAGTGTTTGGAGTCAGGCGAAGCGTGTCGTGTGACCCCAGCCATCAAGGCTTGTGTCTGTCAACATTGGCAATTTGAACATGGGTGGACTTCAACTCCCAGAATTCCCTAGCCAGCTTGCCTCAAGATGGGAGAACTTCAACTCCCAGAATTCCCTAGCCAGCTTGCCTCAAGATGGGAGAACTTCAACTCCCAGAATTCCCTAGCCAGCTTGCCTCAAGATGGGAGAACTTCAACTCCCAGAATTCCCTAGCCAGCTTGCCTCAAGATGGGAGAACTTCAACTCCCAGAATTCCCTAGCCAGCTTGCCTCAAGATGGGAGAACTTCAACTCCCAGAATTCCCTAGCCTTAAGATGGATGGACTTCAATTCTTAAGAATTCCATGAATTCTGGGAGTTGAAGTCCACACAGCTTAAAAGTTGTCACCATTGAGAAACATTGCAGTAGAGCTTGTGTAATAAGCCATGATTAGATCATACAGCTCAGGAGCCATTTTGGCAAAGGGAGAGATTTGAACCTGGATCTCTATTGGTGAATATTTCGCTGTCACTCTTAGCGTCGGACTACTTTACGGAGCTGTTATAAAAGATTCCTAAAACCACCAGCCTCTTAAGAGAAGCTTAATTCTCAAATTCAGTCTTTCTTCTAGTGAGTTTCAAGTGAATTCTTGTGAATGTTTTAAGGATGCCGGGAGCAGCCATGAGGACTAGAAACTTTTTTTCGGTTCACATCGAGGAGAGGAATGATAAATGCAAGGCTGGATCGATTGATTCATTCGATCTTTTGAATACTTCATTGCAACGCTAAAGGAAGCAAATGTTAAGACATCCGTCGGGCCCTAAAAACTCATCTCTTTCAGTTAGCTGGTCTCTCTTGATTTTATGATTTTATGGTTGGTTTTAAATTTTGATATGGATTTTAAATTGATAAATTTTAAACTATGGGCCAAATTTAATTATTTTAAATCTATTTTTAATCGTACTTATGTATAAATGTTTTTTATTTTGGCTGTTCACCGCCCTGAGTCCGAAAGGAGAAGGGCGGTATAGAAATTCGAATAATAAATAAATAATAAATAATAAATCCTCCTGGATGCGAAGATGTCCCGGTTTGGGAGGGGGGCGGAGCCTCCTGCCGGCGGCGCTACCAGCTCGCTGAACCACTCGCCGCTGGCACTATCAGCTTGCACGAACCGGATAAAGCCAGCTGCATTTCATCACTGGATTCTACCCCGTCGAATGAGTAACCCTGGCACGCTAAATCTGAGCTGTCGATCCAGGGAAACGATCCAAATTAGGCAGGCACCAGAGTGTAATTGTGTTTTTGCTTCGCCGTGCAGCGGAGTCAGCTTCCCCTGTTCCAACCTGTTTGTTTACTTGAAGATGTCTCCGTTTTATAGTCCCCTCAAGGCAAGGTACAAAATACCCCACCTAATTATGGCTTAAAAAGCCAAATCCTCGGCACGTCATTCAGTCTGAATTTGTTTCTGTGTAGACGTTGGGGAAAGGTAGCTTACGGTTTGTGCGTTTGCAGTACACAACCCCGGGACACTGCCGTACGCAACCCCCAGGACGCCGCGACTGCCATAAATATGAGCCAGTTGCCAAGCGTCCGAATTTTGATCCCGGGGGGGATGCTGCGATGGACATATTTTATTTATTTAAATTTATTTATTTATTAAATTTATATGCCGCCCCTCTCCGGAGACTCAGGGCGGGTATGTGTGAAATACAATCAGAAGTCACGTTTTTCAGTGTCGTTGTAACTTCGAACCATCCCTAAATGGATTGTTGTAAGTCAAGGACTATATAGAAAGGTTGTTCTAAGGTAGATGTCCTGTCCCGGTCTATAATCTTAAAAATTGAAACTGTACTTGGGAGCTCCCGATTCCCTATTTCTGTTTCATGAAAAGCATCATCATCTTCTTTTAACGACCCCATAATAATCCCTTGCGGGGGTGGAGTCTGGGCAACTGAATGGAGCTAGCAGAGTGTTTTAATGGCCAGATGCCTTTCCTGTCACCAATGCGGAGTTTTGTTCAGCAGATATATTTTCATTCTGCCCAGAGAGAGAGAGAGAAATATCTGCCTCTACCTAGGATTGAACTCTCAGCCTCCTGATTGTGAGGCGAGAGGCTCCACCTCTAGGCCACCGCACCACTCCTTTCATTAAACAAATCCGAGGGGATAAAGAATCGGATAGACACCCGGAAGAGGTATTAGATTCTCGCCAGAATTGTAGATTCCTGTACCTCACGAGTTCTTTTTAATTGTGTCTCTTGGAACAGGTGACCTCGAGTTCCTGTTGGGCCTTGGCTCCCTGCCCCTCTCGAGACCCCCAAATTTCCTACGGTACAAGTCCGATCTGGTCTCTCGAAACACCAACGAAGTCTACCACTACCCCAGTCCTCTCCATGCGGTAGCTTTACAGAGCCCTCTCTTCACCAACGGCCTCTCTCAAAGCTCGTCCCAGGAAGATCTCGATGAGGTGCCTCCGAAGGTTCCCAGATCCGACTCTCCCAAGAGAGACCTCCTCTGCTCCGGAGAACTCCCGAAGATCCGCTTGGATCAATACGTGGCGAAATTGGTGCTACGGTACAAATGCCGCACAGCAGCGAGTCGAACCGAATTGGGATACCTCACAGGGAACCAGAAAAGTTTATCGATGACGTCCATCTGCAGTTCGGGACCGGTAGCTGGTCAAGTCCTGGGCCCGATTCCAGGATGGAAGATACGACGGCGTATCTCCACTTGTTCTCACTTGCGTTCTCCTGAAGGTTCAGAGGGAGCACGAGATTCCCGGGTCCTGGACGGGTTGTGGGATTTCCCGCCGTTCCCAGAGATCAACTCGTTTCAATCGAGTACCACCAGCCTGGTTAAACCTAGCGAGTCATCTGTTATATCCCTCCCAACGCCGCAGGATCCTTCTGTCAAACTCATCCTGAACAAGCCATCTGCCACGCCAGATAGAAAAATTTGGGCAGCAGGGCCCCACCAACTGATAATCAAGGCCGAGCCCTCTTTGAGAAAGGAAACGTCATTGCCTCGAGCTGTGACTGGCGTCGACAAGCTGTACAAAGGCAAACACGCTTCGCGGGAGTTGGTGAAAACGTCCGAGCGAGGTGAGAAGGCGACCGAGAGAAGTTGGTTGAGTCCCCGCGAACTGCTACGCAGATTAAGTCTCCGGCGCAAACCGTCATCCCGCGTGGCGGGCAGGGCCCGAGCCAGTTCAGAAATGAACGTTCATGCGGCCGCGGGGCTGGTGTGCCCCAGCCAACTTCAAACCAACCGAGGCAAGGCCATCAAGCCGAAATGGACGTCGGTGCTGGAAATTTCCAGCAAGTCCTCCGGACGCCATCGCACGAAAGGAGGGACGTTCCTGCCGCCGGTGGTTTTGAACCGCAACCTTGCCTTTTCCTCCGACGCGCCGGCAACCTTCTGCTTCCCAGAAGATGGTCATTTTGACCTGCCGCCTCGGCAACAAGCCGGACGTCCGGGCAACGGGTCCAGGCTGAGCGAGGTGGAAGCAACCAGCGCGGTCAGCCTGAACGGAGACTGGATGTTCCACCAGCTCGGAGACCGATGGCTGCACGGTTCCGCCACGTTGGATTCGTCCGATCTGCCGCCTCACAACTTTAAGCTCCGACGCAGCCGTTCTTTCAAAGAGCTGAAGAAGATTGTGTCTCGCTCCTTCAAGAATTCCAGAACTGCCAAATACTAGAGAGAGAGAGAGAGAGAGAGAGAGAGAGAGAGAGAGAGAGAGAGAGAGAGAGAGAGAGGAAAAAAAAGGACATTCCTTTGGGACATGCGTGAAAGATAAATTCACGTCTGAATGCGTTGGGGGGAAGGGGGGGCCGGTTTGGTTTTTGTCGCGATCGTGTTGCAGAAGTTTCTCTCGTCGTCTGGACGATGAGACGGCCTCCTGCACGTTGGCATTCTTCCACATTGGCAATGTCGTGAATTTGGCCGAGGATGTCCTGAATTCAAATGTAAACCTCTCGCGAGACGTGGGACACCGACGGGCCCGCACGCAAACCAAAGCTGAACTTGAACTCGAGATCTCCCTCGAAACACCCCCCCATCCCCCCCGAGATGTTTTTTGTCAGCTCCTGCTCCTCCTCACTTTGGATTGGCTTTCTTAATTCTGCCAGCCAGAAGGGGATCGAAGAAAAGTCACAATTGGTTGAAGTCTGCTTCTGATCTTGGTTGTTTTGATATCAGGGACCAATCATGTGCAGTTTTCTTATTGTTTGCCACCGGTGATCCACTCTGGGTAGTCTATGTCCGATCAGTGAATGCCAAGTGCTATTTTGGGTTCTTTATACACAATAAACCCAAAAAAATGTTGGGTTTCCAAGAATCTGAGGTAATTTGGAGAGCCTGTGTCATGCTATCACCTTTCCTCCCAATCATCTGGATTCGCAGCTAGTTCTCAGTGAGGACAATCTTCCGTTACAGGTTGCCCTTGACTTGCGGCCCCAAATTCCTGTCGCTAAAGCAAGGCAGTTGTTAAGTGAGTCTTGCCCCGTTTGATGACCTTTTCTGCCACCCTGGTGAAGCAAATCACGGCCGTCACACGGTTGTTAAGTGAATCTGCCTTCCCCGTTGACATTGCTGGTCAGAAGGACGCAAAAGAGGAATCCCGTAACCCCGGGACGTCGTAAATATGAGTCCGTTTGCCAAAAACGTTCGAATTTTGATCATCGGGGGATCAAAATGGCCGTGTGTGAAAAAACAGCTGTAAATCACCTTTTTTTCAGTGCCGTGGTTAACTCCGAACGGTCACTAAATGAGACTGTCGTAAGTCAAGGACAACCTGTAAGGATTTCCTTAACAATTGCCTCAGTTAGCAAAAGAAACTTTGGACTTGTTTATGAATTGAGGGCTATTTTGTGTTTCCAATTCTTACAAACCCACAGCTTTGGATCACAAAAATGGAGCCGTTATCCATATTCGGCTCAAAATACGGATAACGGCTCCATTTTGGAGCCGTTATCCGTATTTATATCCGTTATTTTGTGGTTTAATTCGTCACACTGTAAAAAAAAAAAAAAGAAAGAAAGCTACTTTATGGCTAAACCCAGGCTTAACTGGGGTTAAACAAGCCACCTTGAAATGATTTGATGTGGCGTCAACCAGAGAGACGGTTCTGAGGGGTGAATGAAGCTTATCCTCGGATTACGGCTCCCATCATCCTCAACGGGGAGCAACAGGGCTGGCTGGGGATGATGGGGCATCGTAGTCCAGCCAAACGAGGACGTGGTAGCTGATGGGAGAACGGCTTCCGCCCCTCCGTTCAGTTTCCTGGGGGGGGGGCGAAAAGAAAATCTTTTGCCCGTTTTAGAGCAGAATAGGAGAGTTGGAAGGGACCTTGGAGGTCTTCTAGTCCAACCCCCTGCTTAAGACACCAGGAAACCCGACACCACTTCAGACAAACGGTTATATTTTTTTCAGGGATCGTGCGTTATTTCTGCAAATCAAAGCAACGTGTGCCACACCCCAGCCTTAAAAATCAGGTGCCACGAAGGTGAGTCCGTGTTTCCCCCGCACCAAGCTATGCAATTTTGCATAACTCATACCTGTTGCTTTATTTTCCCTTTTTTTTTCTTCTTCTTTCCTTTCCGAGAGTATAAAAGGCCTTCTCTACCAATTGCTGTTTACATCGAGATTCAATTCCTTGGCACCGCATTGCTAATAACAGTAATTATCAAGGCGGGGAGACAGAAAGGAGCATGGCAGCAAGTCGAAGCTTGCTTGGCAAAGATCGTGCAGAATTGGCCCTTAAATCTGCTTTCTTTTCATTCTTTTCCTGGCCCAGAAACGCTGCTTCAACAACTCTGCAGTCTAACCCAACCTTTTTTAAAATAATAATAATATTTTTTTAATTGAATTGACCTCGATGAGCTGCTGAGATGAACACCCAAGGTATTTTATATCTCTCGGATATCTAAATATCCAAAATAGCCCTTCTTTTTATTTTATTTTACTTTCCTGTCTCTCAAGTTTCTAGTCCTCCTGATTTGTTTTACAGGGGGGGACGGTTCCTTGGTTGAACAACCACAATTGAGTCCCAAAGGTGGTTTTTCAGGTGTTTTTTTTTTTTCTTTTGAAGACGTTTCGCTTCTCATCCAAGAAGCTTCTTCGGCTCTGACTGGATGGTGGGCATCCAAGAAGCTGAAGAAGCTTCTTGGATGAGAAGCGAAATGTCTTCAAAAGAGAAAAAACAACCAAGAAAGTCCAGTTTGCCTCCTGAAAAACCACCTTGGTCGTTCACTCGAGGATCCCCCTGTAAAACAAATCATGAGGTCTAGAAACTTGAGAGACAGGAAAGTAAAGAAAAATAAAATAAAAGAAGGGCTATTTACAAGCCCCAAACATCCGTTGATAAACGAGACGCTTGTTAAAAAAAAAATAGAGATAATTCCTCAGTTTACGACAATTGAGATCCAAATCTGTCACTAAGCGACACATTTTTTAAAAATTTTGAAGGTTGAACGATGCTTTCCAATGTTGTTGTAACTTCGGACCGTCACTAAGCGAACGGTTGTAAATCGAGAACTTCCCTCTCTTTTGTTGATAAAAGGCAGTTTTCCCACCTGGAAAAGTTGGATCTCTCGTCGACCGCAACCGAACGCAGCTGGGAATTTTAATAGCTGGAATCACAATTTATTTGAGGAGTGTGTGTGTGTGTGTGTGTGATGTATTTTGAAGTCCCCTCCGGCAACTTTTCGTTGCGATTGCAGCCTCACAAAGTCAGGCAACCGAGGCAGGTGCCAAAAAAGTGACGGTGATTTTATCCAGCCCTAAATAAGAATTAAAAAATTTGGATGCTCCCTTAATGCTGAATTTTGTGCGCTGTGTTAAGGGAGATTGTGTGGCTGTGTGTGTGTGAGGGACAGCATTTGAGGCACAATATGGTTAAACTGTCTAGGGATGTCCTATCTTTGTAGGGTAGACTGCTGATAACACAGCCTGAATGTCCAGACAGCACTAATCCAGAACCAAACAAACCACCTTGTCTTATTGCAATGGGTAAACTGAGTCACGCATTACGTCCTTGGCCAAAAAAGCTGGATATGCAATCAGAAAAGAGCTTTTAAGTGATCCTTGACTTCTGACCCAAGATTGGGATTGGCATTTCCATCGCTAACCAAGTCATGCCCAATTAATAATAATAAAATTGCGGTTTATTGAACAAGCCATGTTTAAACCACATCCAGGTTAGTCCTCAACTTAAGACCTCCAGTGACTTGGCTTGTCAGGTTGCAAAAGGGAAATCACGTCACCCCTGGAACGCTGGAACCGTCGTAAGTATGAGTCTGTGGCTAAGTGTCTGAATTTTCATCCCATGACCACGAGGAGGCGGTCACGGTTATAAGCGTGAAAAACGGTCATGCCATTTCCTCCCCCCCCCAGCGATGTTGTAACTTTGAACGGTCACTAAACGAACCGTTATAAATCAAGGACTTGCCTGTATCGTGAATCGTCCGGCGTGTGATCCGTAGAAGGGTGTATTTGTGTCCAATTTCGTTTTTCCTAAAAGCAATTTGGCATTTATTCATCTGCTAGAGCCGGGAGAGAGAAATCCCTCTTGTGGTTTTAACACACAGCGTCTGTGTTGGCAAATTCTCTCGCCATAAGGACTAGAAACTTAACATTCTTAAAGAGAAGCAGAAGCAGAGATTCCCCAGACGTGTATTTTTTGGACTGTCTGCTCCCGATGTACGTTCCTAGAGAAGGGTTATAAAAGCAGCAGCAAAGGGGATTTTGACTCTGGGTGGAAAGGAAGAAGCAAAACAAAAAAAAATTCTTTTTTTTTTTTTATTTGCAAAGGATAAAGACAGACAAGGCAGCTGGGAAACTCAAACAGCCCGTTTCCCAGCTGCTGACAGGGAGAAAATATTTGCTTAGAAATAAGGGAGGAGGCCCAAGTTTGCACGGATGTGAGCTGGCAACAGAGATAGCCATTAAAATACATATATGTATATATGTATGTATGTATGTATGTATGTGTCAGACTGCGGTATGTATATGTATATATATTACAAACTATTCTTAAAATACGAGTTCCAGGTATATTAGTAAAGAAAGAAGCAGACATCCTGCGAGCTCCGGAACTTAAAAGCAGATGGCTGACGAAAGCTTAGTTAAATAAAATTTTAATTATTTTAAAATTTTAAGTTCTGGAGCTCGCAGGATATCTGCTTCTTTCTTTATATAATTGTCAATACAGTTGTAAGGCCATCCTTTCTTTGCAGAAGACGACACCGGCGGAAGTTGGAACCCTTCTCAAATAAGCTCAGTCCAGGCAGTCCCCGACTTACGACCACAATGGAGCCCAGAGTTTCCTAAGTCGCTAAGTGAAACATTTTGTGAAGTGAGTTTTTGCCTACCGCTTTCCTTGCCACGGTGGTTAGATTAACTGCAGTGGGTAAATTAAGTAACTTCATCTGGCTTCCCCCGTGGATTTGGCCGGTTAGAAGGTCGCAAAAAAGGGAATCAGGGACAGGACCCCTGGACGGTGCGACCGTCATAAATGTGAGCCGGCTGTCAAGTTGTCTGAATGTTGATCGTGCGACCCTGGGGATGCTACAGTGGTCGTGTGGAAAACGGTCATATAAGTCACTCTTTTCAGTAATCTGTATCAGTTCTCCTCCTCCTCCTCTTCTCTGCAAACTCTACTTCCTTCTATCACTGATGATGTTCCCTAGTTGGGTCATGAAACGTCTGAAGAAAACAAGCTAGCTCAGGGAGCACTAAGGATCCCCCAGTCATCCTCCTCCTCTTCCTCCCATCCTCCTCCTCCACTCCACAATCCCCATTCCCTTCTAGCACTGATAATGTTCCCTAGTTGGGTCATAAAATGTCTGCGAGAAAACCAAGCTCAGAGAGCATCAAAGACCCCGGGTTTCAACCCTGAATTACAAAATATTCCTCTTTATTAATGTCAGGTCTGGCTTTGGCATGAACCTCCTAAATCAGGGGTCGGCAACCTTAAACGCTCGAAAGACGCACGAAGGTTCTAACCGGAAGCTCCCCCCGTTCAATTCTGGTGCTGACCGGAAGTCCAGTTCCCCCACCACAGAGACTCCTCTTAGCGCGGCATCCTTTTTCCCCTACCTGTCCTAACGGAAAGCCCTATCAATTGTGGAGCTGACCGGAAAACCCGCCCCTTGCCATAGAGTCTCTTCCAGGTGCGCCATGATTTCCCGCCCCCCCTCCCAACCAGAAGCTCCTCTCAAAATTGTGGTGCCGACTGGCGACGGGGAGCTGCAGCAGCAGAGGGATGAAAGAGCCACACGCGGCTCCAGAGCCCCCGGGTTGCTGACTCCCTGTCCCAGATCAACCTTTTAAGCAAACCACGAGGTTTTCAGAAGACTTTTAAGCCGGCATCTGAATATTTTATTACTTTGATCGCAACGTTAGATAAGATCCAAACTGGCCCCAGCCATTAAGAGGAGCAAATATCAGATTTGACGCAAAGCCTGATTCGTCGGCTTGGCCCGTTTTCGTGCGAAAATAATAAATCATTTCCATAAATTACATTTTAAGCGACGAGCGATCCCAGGCGGTGATTTAAAACGCCGTCTCCGTTCTTTCCATCTGGAGACGGGAACGCAAAGCAGGCGATTAGCAAGGAATTCAAAGAAATCACATCCAGCCCGGGTGAACTTCTCGCAAGATTTTATGAACAAAAACGAGGGAGGGAAAGGAGGAAGGAAACGTGTCGGAAAAAACGAATAAAGAGGACATTTGGCTGACGATGCTTTCCCTAGCTGGGCTGGCTATTAGCGTTTTTTTTTTTTTTCAAGGCACTACCTAACTCCAGAATCGATCGATCCATTGCGTGTCGTCCACAGGAATAAAACCAGAAATACACGGCGTGTAACTTCCAGCTCAGGTTTTTTTTTCCCTACCCAAACATTCCCATGTATAACTGTTTTTCTTTCTGGAGATAAATACTGAGCTGTGATTCGGTCAGCTGCAGATAACGCTTGACGTTTGCATCTGGGAGGGAGAAGAGAGAAGGGAAAGAAATATTTTAAAAATTTTTAAAAATTTTCAGGATTTGATTGTATAAAGGCAGTGCTAAACCAAACAGGTATCGGCTTGGATGCTCTCTGAGCTTCGTGGTTTTTTATTTATTTATTTATTTATTTATTTAAATTTCTATACCGCCCTTCTCCAAAATAGGACTCAGGGCGGTGAACAGCCAAAGTAAAAAACAATACATACAAAATTTAAAAGCAGTTTAAAATAATTAAATATTTTGGCTGTAAATTAAAACAACCCAATTTAAAATCAATTTAAAATTAACTCAAGCCAGACGTTTCATGACCCAACTAGGGAACATCACCAGTGCTAGAAAGGAGTGGGATTGCTCTGTTTATATACAAGTAGCCTGATTGCAGAGAGCAAACACTGCTCTCTTCCAGCACTGATGAGATTATTTAGCTGGGTCATGAAACGTCTGCAAGAAAACCACCAAGCTCAGAGAACACGAAAGACCTGTAGTTCACCCCTGAGCTATAAATATTCTATTTTTATCAGCTTTGGGTTTAGCATCTTGGCAGATATAGACCATCCTCAAGTTACGACCGTCACGGAGCTTCCCCATTACAGTTGTAACTTGTGACAGTCGTAAAACAGGTTGGTGGCGTGACGGATCCAATTTTTTTTTTATTTTTGAAAAAGTTTTATTTTAGATTAAAAATAAAAAATAAAGTAAAAAAAAAACCACAACAACAACATAAAAATATCATCCTTACAAACAATTATAGACAGCATCTCAATCGGTTGAAATCATTTCGTGCTTACAATTCTCCAGATCTCCTCATGTAGCAATTATTCTTTACTTAAACGGAAGATAAATATTTAAAAACATTTCATATATACGATCTCATCTCCATACTTTTTTGTGACGGACCACAATGGTGTTACTAGTCCATATGGGATGGAAACCTAGCCATTTATTCACTAAAACCATGGTTTAAGGCAATTGGTGGTCCGCGAGAAAATTTTGGTGGTCCGCAGAAAAATTATTTGCATTTTTTTATATCGCACTAAATCAGGGGTCCTCAAAGTACGGCCCCTGGGACGGATACGTGCAATGAACGTTTGTGTTGCTGCAGAGAGTCTCCCCCTTCGGGGTCTTTTTGTGCGGGTCGGAGGGGGGGCAGAAATTCAGACTCGGGGTCTGCTTCGGCCTCCTGGTGGGGGGCTTTGGGCGAAGGCTGGAGGGAAGAGCCGCTGGTGGCAAAGAGCCGGAGAGCCTCGTTCCAGTGGGACTGCATCGTGGCCTGGAACTGGCTGACCATCTCAGCCCGCTGAGCCTCCAGGCGCCGGTACCTGGCCTTGCACTCCCGCAGGTCTTCCCTCTGCTTGGAAAGCCTATGCTCCTAGTCCTCAGTGAGGTGCTTCTGCTGAGCCTCCTTCTCGGCCAGGTCCAATTTGAACTGAGCTGTTTTGCCAACTCTTTCTCGCGGGGGGCTGCTTAGCTCCAACTCCTGCTTCCTGTTGAGGCCCTAAGGAGCCTGGGGGGGGGCAGGTGAGGAGTAGCGAGTAGAGGTTGGCAAGGCGCCCCTCAACATGAGTGACATCGAGTTGGCCACGCCCACCCAGTCACATGACTGCCTTGCCCCGCCCACCCAGCCAGTCATTAGGCAGATCGTATTAGCGGTCCGCGGGATTTATAATTATGAATTGAGTGGTCCCGGAGGTCGTGACCGTTCCAAGTTACGACGACGTTGGAAAAAAGCGATTTATTCCATCCCTTTTTCACACAGATGACCCGTGGTGATCAAAATTCAGACGCTTGGCAACTGACTCGTATTTATGACGGTTGCAGTGTCCCGGGGTGACGTGATCCCCTTCCTGAAACCTTCTGACAAGCCGAGTCAAAGCGGAAGCCCGATTCACTCAACGACCCGTGTTCCTAACTTAATAGCTGCAGTGACTCACTTACCAGGACGTGGGGGCCAAACCCACCGAACAAATGTCTCACTTAGCAACCTAAATTTCAGGCTCAATTGCAGCCGTTAAGTCGAGGACTGCCTGTATTACTCACCTTTGGGCTGCCGGCTGGTTGCCGACAACAAGTAGTGTTGTGCTTTGTCGTAATTCCCCAGGTGGTAGAACGCCACACCGGCTCGGTACAGCGCCTTGACGTTGTCCGCTTGCCTCTCTAGGACTTTGAGACTGTAGTCTTTCACCCGCTCGTAATTCACAGGCGGCATCTGAAGGAGGCAAGCTGGAGAGACAAGACGGGTAAAGACAACGTGTGGTTTCCAGGACACAACAACCACCACCACAAAAAAAAAAGAACCCACAAAAATTGCAAACGAGTAACATCCTGTGAAAATCCGCTTGGAAGCTGGGAGATCCAGACCGTGTCCATTTTCCAATTAAATACTGGATGTCCTTGACTTGCGACGGTTGCTAAGCAACCGTCGGACGCTTCGACAACTTGGTTCCATGGCTGGCCATCCCAGCAGTCACGTGACCTCATCTCAGGTGCTGTGAACAGGCCTGTGTTTATGGCTGTCGTCAGCCTTCGAAGGCCCCGTGATTTATGATATTTTTGTGCCAAAGTCCACTGTTAATTTCCAGGTTTTGGACAACAAGGCCTCACAGAGAACGACGGTTCGCTTAACAACGAACGGCCACAAAAAAGTGTTAAAATTGGACCTGTTTCTGCCTTACGACCATCACAACCTGCACCTCTGACGGGCAGGCTCGATTCCGGTCGCATATCGAGGCCTACCTACAAAAAGATATCTCACGAAAACTCAAGAGTGATGAAGTAATTTACTAGGGATGCCCTTGGTTCAGCACTGGGGCATTGTGGGAAATCAACCCATCTGTTTGATTTCTGTTACAGGTAGTCCTCCACTTACGACAGTTCACTTAGTGACCAAAGTTATGACAGCACTGAAAAAAAAAAGGCGTTTTTCACATAACTTTTGCAGCATCCCGTGATCAAAATCCGGGCGCTTGGCAACTCACTCGTAATTATGATGGTCGCAGCGTCCCACGATTCCTCCTTCCGATGACGGAGAAACCCTGATTCATTTAACGACTGCGGGACTAACTTAAACACCTACAAGGATTCAACTTCGTGACGGTGGCAAGGAAGGTCGTTCAAACGGGGCGAAACTTACTTTGCCAACGTCTCACTTTAGCCACAGAAATTTTTTTGGGAGAGGGGAGAGGTCTGTTGTGGTCGTAAGTCGAGGACTATCTCTATCGCTGGCCGGTAACGTTTAGCGACAAGAGAGGGGGGAAAAAATGTGGTGGACGTGTGCAGAAGCTAAAAGATACTGGACTAAAATCCACACATGGTTGGAAAAAAATGACAAAAAAACACATAGATTTTAAACCAGATATTTTTTTATCGGGGATGGTACCTGAAATATATAATAGAGAATTGAGATATCTGACTGTGAATGTATTAACAGCGGCTAGAATTGTGTTTGCTAAAAGCTGGAAAAATGAGAAAATACCAACGCAAGAGGAAGTTATTAAAAAAATAATGGAATGTGCTGAAATGAGTAAACTGACACCTGAAATGAAGAGAACAAGAAGATAAACAACATTATAAGGTATGGGAGTCTATTTTATCAATGGCTAGATAAAATAATATGGAAAGGAAATATGGTTGAGACCTTTATAATACAAGAACTGTAGAATTATATAAAATATGACACAAAGATGTGTTGTTATTGGATCGATCTAGGATGATGAAACGAATGTCACAATATAAATTAACTTAAATTTGAGAATATTTTGTACGGAATGAGGGAATAACCAACCGACACGCTGTTTGTATTCGTAATTGATGATGGATTTATGTTTTGTTTGTTTATTTTTTTTTTAAATTAAAAAAAAAAAGAGAGAGGGGGAAAATAATATCAGCAAGCAAACTTACCGGCAAGATTATTGTAGCAGTCACACTGGATTGTGTACAGTTGTTTCTCCTGGTCTGCTGTTACGGCCGGCTTTTCACCCATGAATTCCTGAAGTGGGGAAGGCATGTTGGGATCCAGGCCCTTAATCTGCAGTAAGGCCCAGTGGTAACGGCTTACGGCATCCCTAAAACGGCCTTCTTTGTAGCAGCGGTTCCCTTCCTCCTTGAAAATGCGAGCCTGTTGCAGCCGTTGCTCCGGGATTGCTTGGGAAGGAACCTGGCCGTCGCAGGAGAGAAGAAAACGACAGTCCTCAACTTACAACGGTCCATTTAGTGACCGTTCAAAGGGACGTCACTGCAAAAAAGTGATTTAGGACCGTTTCCCCACACGCAGCATCCCCCGCGCTCACGGGATCGACATTCAGAGGATTGGCTCCTATTTACGACGGTCCCAGGGATCGTGCAATCCCCTTTTGGTGACCCTTTTCATCAGTCAAGTCAATTGCAAAAGGCAGCTTGGCTTGGAACAGCTGACATCCTGCAGAGAGACATTTAACACATCCACATCTGCCTCTCCCAGGTCTTAAACATCTGGCTGACTGTACAACCAACTGTAATAATAATCATCGTGAACACCCGTTTAATACTGTGGGCATTGACAAAATCCCCATCCCGTCAATTGCAAAAGGCAGCTTGGCTTGGAACAGCTGGCATCCCACAGAGAGACATTTAACACATCCACATCTGCCTCTCCTAGGTCCTAAACATCTGGCTGACTGTACAACCAACTGTAATAATAATCATCGTGAACACCCATTTAATACTGTGGGCATTGACAAAATCCCCATCCTATCAATTCCAAAAGGCAGTTGGCTTGGAACAGCCGAGAGACATTTAACACATCCACATCTGCCTCTCCCAGGTCCTAAACATCTGGCTGACTGTACAATCAACCGTAATAATTATCATGAACACCCGTTTAATACTGTGGGCATTGACAAAATCCCCATCCCGTCAATTGCATAAGGCAGCTTGGCTTGGAACAGCTGACATCCTGCAGAGAGACATTTAACACATCCGCATCTGCCTCTCCTAGGTCCTAAACATCTGGCTGACTGTACAACCAACCGTAATAATAATCATCGTGAACACCCGTTTAATACTGTGGGCATTGACAAAATCCCCATCCCGTCAATTGCAAAAGGCAGCTGGGCTTGCAACAGCTGCCCTCCTGTCACCAGACCTTTCATACATATTAAAACAACATCTGTCTCTCCCAAGTCTTTGGGAAGGGCTCCACAGGTGGCCAAAGCATGCAAACTCCAGCCCAACATCTGGCTGACTGTGCGACCCGCCATAACAATAACAATAATAATAACAACACAATATTTTGGATGACATGGATCGATCTTCCCTTTGGACCAAGAGCGTGCAAATGCAAACCTCCCAATGCAATTTCAGGATGCATTTTTTTTTGGGGGGGGGGTGCAAATTGCAAACTTGCAAGGAATAATAATAATAATAATAATAATAATAATAATAATAATAATAATAATAATAACAACAACAACAATAACAATAATAATTTTATTTCTATACCACTCCCCCCCCATTTTTTAATCAGGGCTCTTCCCTGGCAGGAATGCAAATGCAAACCTCCCAATGCAATTTCAGGATGCATTTTTTTTTGGGGGGGTGCAAATTGCAAACTTGCAAGGAATAATAATAATAATAATAATAATAATAATAATAATAATAATAATAATAATAATAATAATAATAATAATAATAATTTTATTTCTATACCACTCCCCCCCCCATTTTTTAATCAGGACTCTTCCCTGGCAGGAATGCAAATGCAAACCTCCCAATGCAATTTCAGGATGCATTTTTTTTGGGGGGGGGTGCAAATTGCAAACTTGCAAGGAATAATAATAATAATAATAACAATAATAATAATAATAATTTTATTTCTATACCACTCCCCCCCCATTTTTTAATCAGGGCTCTTCCCTGGCAGGAATGCAAATGCAAACCTCCCAATGCAATTTCAGGATGCATTTTTTTTGGGGGGGGGTGCAAATTGCAAACTTGCAAGGAATAATAATAATAATAATAATAATAATTAATAATAATTTTATTTCTATACCACTCCCCCCCCCATTTTTTAATCAGGGCTCTTCCCTGGCAGGAATGCAAGCAAAGGGAGGAAGGAACCCCCCCCTCTTTGCCCCCCTTCCCTTGGGTCGCTTGCAACGGGGTACCTTCGCCGACGCCATGCGGGGCCCGGGAGGAGCACCGGCTCCCGCCAACCGGCCATGCAAAAAAAGCGAGCTTGCAGCTGCTCTCCAGGCAGCTGCCACGCCCCCTTCGGGACCGGAAGCCGAGTGGCCGGCGGAAAACAAAACAAAACCAAAAAAAACTACCAAAATGGACGCGGCGCAGGTTGCCACGTGACCCGCTGAATTCCAGCTGATGGGTTGGAATTTAGAGGGGGTTTTTTGGGGGGGCGGGGGTGTTTCTTTATTAGGGGGCCAAAAACTTCTCATTGCTTTCTGCAGGCTTGGTTTGCGGGCTGTGGGGAAGCCTTGGTTTGTGAACTATGACGTTGATTAACCCATGATAGGATAGTAGGATGACTTATCCTTTTATGACCTCTTGTTTCCCCCCTTCTATGGGTTGCATACTTGTAGTTGTTGTTGTTTTTGTTGTTGTTTTCTCTTATTTGCCTGTAGATTGAAAGCTGCAGTGGTGACAAATTCCTTGTCTATCTAATCAAACTTGGCCAAATAAAGCTATTCTATTCTATATCTAATTTTCTATTTTCTATTTTCTATTTTCTATTTTCTATTTTCTATTTTCTATTCTATTCTATTCTATTCTATTCTATTCTATTCTATTCTATTCTATACTATTCCATTCTATCCTATTCCATTCCATTCTTTCATATTCTATTCTATTCTATTCTATTCTATTCTATTCTATTCTATTCTATTCTATTCTATTCCATTCCATTCCATTCCATTCTTTCATATTCTATTCTATTCTATTCTATTCTATTCTATTCTATTCTATTCTATTCTATATTCCTATTCTATTCCATTCTTCTAATTCTATTCTATATCTGCTATTCTACAGTATATATTATTCTATTCTACATACTATTCTATATTCTATATTCCTATTCTATTCCATTCCATTCTAATTCTATTCTATTCTATTGTATATCTTTTCTATTTTCTATTTTCTATTCTATTCTATTCTATTCTATTCTATTCTATTCTATCTGCTATTCTACAGTATATATTATTCTATTCTACATACTATTCTATATTCTATTCCATCCCATCCCATCCCATCCCATCCCATCCCACCTTCTATTCTATTCACTATTCTATTTTCTACATTCTATGCTATATTGTATTCTATATTCTATATAGCAGTGATGGCTAACCTTTTTGTCGTTGCGTGCCAAAAGCGGATGGGCCTAGAGATGTTTCTGGCCTCCGGGGGTGGGGGGTGGGGAAGGCCGTTTTCGTGCTCTCCAGGCTCCTAGAAAGCCTGTGGAGGGCAAAAACGGCCTTCCACACCCCCTTGGAGGCTCTCCAGAGGCCAGGAATGGCCCGTTTCTCAACTTCCAGTGGGATCAGAAGGCGTGTTTTTCGCTCTCCCCAGGCTCCAGAGGCTTTCTAGGAGCCTGGGGAGGGTGAAAATGGCCTCCCCCCCCGGAGGCTGGAAATTGCCCATTTCTCGACTTCCGGTGGGACTGGAAGGCCCGTTTTTTGCCCCCCCCAGGCTTCAGAGGCTTTCTTGGAGCCTGGGGAGGGCAAAAATGGCCTCCCCCCCGGAGGCCCTCTGGAGGCCCTCCAGAGGCCGGAAACGGCCCATTTCCTGACTTCCAGTGGGCCTGGAAGGCCCGAAAATCAGCTGGCCGGCACGCACATGCGCGCTGGAGCTGAGCTAGGGCAACGCTCACGTGCCCACAGATATGGCTCCGCGTGCCACCTGTGGCACACGTGCCATAGGTTCACCATCATCACGGCTATATATTCTATTCCATTCCATTCCATTCTATATATATAGTATTCTATCTTCTACATTCTACACTATATTGTACTCTATTTTGTATTCTATTCTATATTTCTCTTCTCTTCTCTTCTGTATTTATTTCTCGCCCCCCAATTTTTAAATCTACTGGACAACTTTGGGATACCGATCATGGGGCATAGATGGAGTAGGGATTTTTTTGTTCCTTTTTCAAGTCCATGGTACTCAGTAACATTTGTGGAAAGGGAGTATAGATGCATCTAGAATTAAAATCAGATCTGGATCATGCAATGCAGATAATCCTGATTTTCCAGTCCCTGGGAGAGCAGCATAATTTTATGTACTTTTCTGAGAGATCACATTTTATAGAACAACAAGTTGGGGTACTGGAGCCATGTCTGAATTTGGAAAATAGATTTTGGGGTTTGTCCATAAAACATAAGAGTGGACAAAGTCCTATGCTCTTTGCTGTACTATGATTCCAATGTTGCGATACTGAATTATACAAGGAAGAGATTCTAGAAGAAAATTTAAAAGGAGAAAATTATCCTTGGGATGAATGTTGATGTGGTTAACAATGAAAGAACTCCGTTCATAGTTATTTATGATTGAATATTCCAAAATATAACATTTTAGGAAGACCCTAAATAAATCAAGACCCTGAAAAATTGTCCAAAAGATATATCCTAGTTTTTCTTAGTGTCTGACAAAAATATAGATGCTAAAAAACAAGACTATAGCAATCAAAGTAGCTGTTAAAATGGTATCATCTATTTATTAAATTTACATTATTATATTACGCTTGGGATAAACATGTCCACCATATGACAAAAAAATTAAAAAGCACAGAATTTATGGCTAGATTTTTTTCTGCTATCAGTTTTCTAGGTTTCTATGCTTCTATTCAGTGGCTGTCAATATAGTAAAAGCAGGATAGAAAAACAATTACATAAAAACAGATCTATAGGTGTCTGATACAAATATAGTGACATCAGAATGTATACAGGACAGGCGGTTATATACATTTGTCAAAGAAATGGGTTCATGAGTCGAGTCGCCATGGGCGAATAGGCAGCAATATAAATTTAGTAAATAAATAAACAAATAACCATAACAAGAATAGTTCTTATAGCTATATTAGCCTGCATAAAATTGAACTGTAGAGATATTTTTTTTGGGGGGGGAAAGCTTCAAAAATAGCCAGTGAAATTGGAAATCAAATCTAATTTTTTTGTCTCTCCATCCTTAGGAAGTCAAGCTTCCAAGATTTAATTATAGTGAAGTTTCCTGAGCTAAAAGAGGATAAAAGATTTTAGTGACTTTTAAGTTTCCTTAAATTGCGTTTTATTGTTTTAGCCGACTTGGAGAATACATATGCAAAGATGTGCATGGTGTATATTAATTTTTAATGTATAAAAAAAATGAATGATGTGCATGAAACGAGGTGCAATTCTTTTTATTTAAGGGTTTAAATAAAGGATTATCCAAGCTGAGGGCTTTATTTTTGCAAAAGATGGATGGCCAAGCATGTAACAATGAAGCAGCTTTGTTTGTTTCCCCCATGGCATGGTTTGAAAGCTGCACCTGTCCAAGAAAAAAAAATAAAAATAACTCATTTTAATATTTGTCTTTTGCTGAGATATTATTTTTTGAGGGGGGGATGTTGGAAGATGGCGGCACCTCCAATTTAAATAAAAAAAAAAAAGAGAGAAACCGTTTCATCCAATCAACGCAGAGTCTGGTTGGACATTTTTAAAAAAAAAAAAAATCAAGCCAGGAGACCCAACACCTTTTCGTTTCCCGGATTGGCGGAGCCGCACCCAATCAGAAAGCTCGGCCTCGTTCTTTTCCTCCAGTCGCCTGACACCCGCTCAAATCGACACGACGCAGAGCCCCCCCACGCGCGCGCGCGCCCCCGCGCCCAAGCACGCATGCGCAAGATCTTATTAAAAAAAAAAAAGCGAGCCAAGCCCTCTCCTTTCAAAAAAAAACCACACAAACACAACGAAAGACATTCCCGCGGCGGTTGCCTTTCAAGGAGACGATATTCCTTTTTATTAAGAATATTATTAAGTATAATAATATTATATAGTAGTGACAGGAAGGAGAGAGGGAAGTTTAAAAAAAAAATAATAAAAAAAAGCGGGCCTCCTCCGTTTAAAATCGAAACGTGAGAGAAAATGGGGGGCGGGATTTAAAAAAAAAGAAAAAGAAAAAAAGCGGGGTTTCCCGCGCAGGCGCGCCATTAGGCCACAGAGGCGCGCGCGCCTGCGCGGGAAAACCTCCCCCTCCCCCCCCTTTTTTTTTTCTTCCTTCCTTCCTCCTCCGGCCTTCCTTTCCTCTCAATTCGTTCACTCGGCTTTTTTTTTTTTTTTCCCTCACTCCGCCCGTCCGCGCTTGCGCATCGGCCTTCGCGCGCGCGCCAGAGTGAGAGAGAAAAGAAAAAAAAAAAGAGAGAGAGAGCGCCGCACGCTCGCGCAGGCGCAGTCCCTTATTTCCCTCTCTCTCTCTCTCCGCTGCGCAAAGGGTGTAGCCGCCGGGCGGCGCGTCCCTTTCGCCTGGCGCGCGGCGGTGCTGGCCGGCGCAGGCGCGCTGGCGTCGGAGGGCGCCCCCCCTCCCCTCCCCCCCTCCCTCATCCGCGGAGCGCGCGCGCCATGGACGTGAAGCGGCTGAAGGTGACGGAGCTGCGGGCCGAGCTCGGGCGGCGAGGCCTGGATTCTCGAGGCCTCAAACTCGACCTGGTCCAGCGGCTCCAAGAGGCCCTCGACGCCGAGATGTTGGCCGCCGGGCCTGAAGAAGCCGGCGCCGAACCCGGAGCGGCCGGCGGCGGCGGGCAAAGCCTCACCAGGGCCCGCTTGGGCGTTGAGGGGGACGACGACGACGACGACGAGGAGGAGGAGGAGGAGGAGGAAGAGGAGGAAGAAGAGGAGGAGGAGGAAGATGAGGAGGAGGACGAAGAGGAAGAGGACGAGGAGGCGCTGCTGGCCGACGAGGAGGAGCAGCCCCCGCAACAGCAGCCTGAGGCGGCGGCGTCGACAACGACGGCGGCGGCGGCGTCCGGTGGCGGCGGCGAGCAGGCCCAAACCGAGCCCGCGGAAGGCCCCGCTCAGCCCGGAGGGGTCAACGGCGCCCAAAGAGCCGCCGAAACCGGCGAGGAGGCCTCGGTGGCGGCCTCGGCCGGGGGTTCAGCGGCCGGCGGTGAAGCCGAGCAGGGCGGAGACCCAGAAGGTAAGGGATGGCGTTGGCTTTTCTTCCCCTCTCAAGTCTTTTTTTATATTCCTCTCCTCCATCCTCCCCTTCCCCTCCCCCCTCAACAACAACACACACGCTTCCCCCTCGCTTTCCTTATTGGGGGGGAGGGGGAGGGGGGAAGGAAT
>NC_142080.1:5405000-5495000 GCF_059756535.1 Pantherophis guttatus
TGACAGATCGGGCCATTTGCTGCTTCTCCGTTACTCGAGTTTCTCTCTGCTTTTAATGTGGACTAGGAACTTGAGTGGATTTTTAAAAAATATTTATTTGTTCCATGTATAGGCTCACGGATAAATCGACTCTAGCAAGCTTACGAAATAGGAAATTTAAACAGATGCATAATCCTCAACGTTGGGAACTTCCATTGCTTAAACAAGGCGGTTGTTAGGGAGTTATGACCGTTTTTGCTGTGGTTCTTAAATGAATCACCATCGTTTTAAGTGAATCATGTGGTCACTAAGCAAATCTGGCTCATCCCTATAACCTTGCTTGCCAGGAAGGTCGCGAATGGCAATCATGAATGACCTCAGAAGCCGTAACCGTTGTAAAATAAATGGCGGTTGCGAAGTGTCTGAATTTTGATTACATGGGGTCGTAACTGCGAGGACAGGCCATAAGTTGTAAGTTGCTGTCAACGGGCATCCCTTGGTGCTGAGGGGGCTAGCAACGCAACCTCAACTTACCTGCCAAGACGCTAGCGATTAAGTCATCCCTCTGCCCTAGAAGAGGGAGGAAAATGGACTTTTAGCGCCTTCTCAACCCCCCCCCAAACTTTCCCACAGTGGATGAAAATACCCGCCGCCTCCCCCTCCCAATTCCAGCAGCCAACTGGAATTTTACGGGGCGAGGAAATGTCTCAACTCAGGATCTTCTTTCGGTCTTTACCTTGACTGGGGGCGATGCTGGGGGTCCGAGTTGGGGGTAGCACATCCGGGAGGGGTTTCTGGACCTCTCGGGACGGCCCCATGGGGTTGCAAGAGGGGCTCCTCAACAGGCATTCCTTCGGCTTCTCCACGTTCTCCTGCCCGACGGGGGAGATATGGGGAAGTGAAGTTGGGGGGAGGCATTCCCAGCATCTCCTCCCTTCCCGGGACCCCAATTAGGTCTGCGATGCTCGCCGAGACCGTCCTGTCCAAAAACTGACTCGGCGACGTAAAGCGAGAATCTCCCGTGGATTTCCACCACCACCACCCCCCCGGTAACCTGTCCGTCTCGTTGCACGTCGTTTTTTCCTTCCGTCCCGTCTAGGAATCCTCACCTCGCTCTCCCCCATCAGGGCGGCCAGCTGCTTGGCTCGTTGGTCCATTAAGCTAACGTGCTTAATTGGATTAATTAAAGCCTCGGCGTAATCTGAGGAGGGAAGAAAGAGAGCCGTAAACCCCACTGCTTTCCTAAAAAAACCAACCAACCAGGGATTGGGATTAGACAGGGATTAGACAAGGATTAGACTGGGATATCTGGAGAATCCAGTTCAAATCCTCGGATCCTTGCTTTCTCTGTCGCACACCCGCACAGCCGTGTGAGGCTGTTGTTAAGTGAGACAGTTGTTAAGTGAGTTTTGCCCCGTTTTACGATGTTTATTACGCCACCGTTATTAAGTGAAACACTGCAGCTTTTATAATGTAAAAACATTGCTGTCGTAATGTTGATCGGTCACTAAACAAACAGGTTGTAAGTCGAATACTACCTGTGTGGTTTTGGTTGGCTGATTTGATCTACCTGGCAAGGCTGATGGCATCACAGCATTCCCCACCAGAGGTGGGATTCAAAAATTTTAGCAACCGGTTCTCTACTCGGTTGCTGGATGGGCGTGGCCAGGGTGGGCGTGGCCTATTCGGCCTCCTGCACCACGGCGGGGATGGGCGTTTTCACCCTCTCTAGGTGCTGGAGGTTTTTCTCGAGCCTCCGGGAAGGCGAAAACGGCTTCCCCCAGACTCCAGAGGCCGGAAACGGTCTCGTTTCCCGACTTCCGTTACTTCCAGTAGGCCTGTTTTTTGCCCTCCCCAGGTTCTAGAGGCTTTCCTCGACCTTCTGAAGGACGAAAACGGCCTTCCCCGGGCTCCAGAGGCCCTCCGGAGGCCGGAAATGGGTCCGTTTCCAGACTTCAGGGAGGCCTGATTTTCGCCCTCCTAGAGCCTCCGCGCAGGCCCTGCACTTCCCTGGCAACCATAATGGGCCGCGTAGAGACTCCTGGGAGGGGAGGGGAGGGATGGGCGGGGCCAGCCAGTCCTTGCAACCACTGTTTCGGCGAACCAGAGTAAAATTAGCATCCGGCCCGAACCAGCTGAATCCCATCCCTGGTGCCACCCCTGGGCTCCACCCCCTTCCCAGGAAGGACCCACCCCCTTCCCCCAAGCCATTACTTTGATGGTCGTCGGGAATATAGTCGCAAGCTTCTGTGTAGACCAGCAAGGCTGGGAGACAGAGGGGCTGGTTGCTTTCGCTGCGCAGGCAAATATAGTGGTACCCTGAGAAAGAGAAAACAAGACACACACAAACACGAAAAAACACACAAGATTAGCCCAGAAGTGTTGAGAATATTTTTTATAGAGCCAGTTTGGTCTATTGGTGAAGGCACTAGGTAGAAAACAGGAGACGGTGAGTTCTAGTCCCGCCAGGCGTGAAAGCCGGCTGGATGACTTTGGGCCAATCATCAGGAGACTGGGAGTTCTAGTCCCGCCTTAGGCGTGAAAGTCAGCTAGGTGACTTTTGGGCCAATCACCAGGTGATGGGGAGTTCTAGTCCTGTTTTAGGCATGAAAGCAACTGAATGGGTGAATCACCAGGAGACTGGGAGTTCTAGTCCCGCCTTAGGCATGAAAGCCAGCTGAGTGACTTTGGGCCAATAATCAGGAGACTGGGAATTCTAGTCCCGCCTTAGGCACAAAAGCCGGCTGGGAAACTTTGGGCCAATTACCAGGTGATGGGGAGTTCTAGTCCTGTTTTAGGCATGAAAGCAACTGAATGGGTGAATCACCAGAAAACTGGGAGTTCTAGTCCCGCCTTAGGTGTGAAAGCCGGTTGGGTGACTTTGGGCCAATCATCAGGAGACTGGGAGTTCTAGTCCCGCCTTAGGTGTGAAAGTCAGCTAGGTGACTTTTGGGCCAATTACCAGGTGATGGGGAGTTTTAGTCCTGTCTTAGGCATGAAAGCAACTGAATGGGTGAATCACCAGAAAACTGGGAGTTCTAGTCCCGCCTTAGGTGTGAAAGCCGGTTGGGTGACTTTGGGCCAATCATCAGGAGACTGGGAGTTCTAGTCCCGCCTTAGGTGTGAAAGTCAGCTAGGTGACTTTTGGGCCAATTACCAGGTGATGGGGAGTTTTAGTCCTGTCTTAGGCATGAAAGCAACTGAATGGGTGAATCACCAGAAAACTGGGAGTTCTAGTCCCGCCTTAGGTGTGAAAGCCGGTTGGGTGACTTTGGGCCAATCATCAGGAGACTGGGAGTTCTAGTCCCGCCTTAGGCATGAAAGTCAGCTAGGTGACTTTTGGGCCAATCACCAGGTAATGGGGAGTTCTAGTCCTGTCTTAGGCATGAAAGCAACTGAATGGGTGAATCACCAGGAGACTGGGAGTTCTAGTCCCGCCTTAGGCGTGAAAGCCGGCTGGGTGACTTTGGGCCAATAATGAGGAGACTGGGAGTTCTAGTCCTGCCTTAGGCATGAAAGCCGGCTGGATGACTTTGGGCCAATCACCAGGTGATGGGGAGTTCTAGTCCTGTTTTAGGCATGAAAGCAACTGAGTGGGTGAATCACCAGGAGCTGGGAGTTCTAATCCCGCCTTAGGCATGAAAGCCGGCTGGGTGACTTTGGGCCAATCACCAGGAGACGGTGAGTTCTAGTCCCACCTCAAGCATGAAAATCCCATTATTCTACAGAGGGGCATGGGGGACGAGGGGTCCAATCCTGAAATTAACTTTGTCGCTGGAGAGAGGAGCTCACCTGCCCGGATGGCGGAGACAGGTAGGATCCGATGGCCCACAAATTTGCCTCCTTCCTCAAAAACCGCGATGCGCAGCGAGGCGAGGGTCGGCAGCACGACCTGGGCAAAGAGACAGGAGGAAGAATTGTTTGGAAGGAAGCGCCGAGTTCAGATTGTGCCATACACACCCCTGCACACATATACAACCTTCGTGAATTGAGAAGAACAAAACCACAAAGAGTCAAAATTTAATTTCCGGACGGGTCACCAAAGTTGAACATTTTGTGTGAGGGGGAAAAAAAAAAACCCCGCACTCGGCACATGCTCAGAAATTCAGGGCTTCGAGGAAGGTCAGCGTTGGCCTGCCCTGCCCAAAATACAGGGCTCTCTAAAGTAACCTTCTCGGTTTTGCCACGCTCACCTTCTGGAAGACGAACGGCTCCTCGTCCCAAACGGGGTTGAAGGAGTTGCCCTGCGAGGTGCGAGTGCGAAATTTGCGCTTGGTGTCCACCGGCAGCCCAAACATGTCTACCTCGACGTAAATGCCGATCCTCTTATCCGACAGGAATTGCCCGGAGATGATCTAAAGATTGAGATAAGAAGAGGCGTTTCCTGGCTTAAAATGAAAAACTCTGGTTGAATTCTGATGCAACCCTCTGTATATGCTCAGAAGAACTCTCTTCCGCTTAGCTTAACCCGCTAGCTCAAATCGGTTCGCTGGCCAGTTTTTTTCCTTTCTGCTTTATGATAACCTGATTAACGTTTTAAACAAAAATAAAGAATATTTAAGATAAGAGAAAGAAAAAAGTAAAGGAAGGAAAAGTGCAAAAAAGGAAGAAAAAAGGATGGAAGTATTACTTCATCCTTCCCTCAATTCTTTTTCCTTCCTTCCTTCCTTCCCTCTTTCTCTTCTTTCACTCTTCTTCATTTTCCCTTCCTTCCATCCTTCCTTCCCATTTTCTTTGTGTTCTCTTTCTTTTCCTTGCTTCTTTCTCCCTCTTTTCCTTATCTTTCCTTCTTCCTTCTTTTTTCCTTCCTCTCTTATCCACACCTTCCTTCCTTCCTCTCTCATTCTCAACACCTTCCTTCCTTCCTCTCTCTCATCCACCTTCCTTCCTTCCTTCTTCATTCACAACACCTTCCTTCCTTCCTTCCTTCCTTCCTTCCTTCCTTCCTTCCTTCCTTCCTTCCTTCGAATAGAATAACAGAGTTGGAAGGGACCTTGGAGGTCTTCTAGTCCAACCCCCTGCTTAGGCAGGAAACCCTATACTACTTCAAATAAATGGTTATCCAACATCTTCTTAAAAACTTCCAGTGTTGGAGCATTCACAACTTCTGGTGGCAAGTTGTTCCACTGATTAATTGTTCTAACTGTCAGGAAATTTCTCCTTAGTTCTAAGTTGGTTCTCTCCTTGATTAGTTTCCACCCATTGCTTCTTGTCCTTCCTTCCTTCCTTCCTTCCTTCCTTCCTTCCTTCCTTCCTTCCTTCCTTCCTTCCTTCCTTCCTTCCCTCCCTCCCTCCCTCCCTCCCCTCCCCACCCCTCAAACTCACAATCAAGAGGTATCTACACAGTTTCCACCCAATTTCACCGTCCTCCCACCCCGCCATGCCTTCTAACTAACCTTCACTCTGACGGTGTTCGCCACAATGCCGTCGACAATATCTTCGGTGAAAGGGTCGAAAAACTTGTCCGACCGTCGCATAAACTCGGGCTTGAGCAGGTAGCCGCTCCGGCGATTGTACTCAAAGATGCCCAGGTTCAGCTGCATTGGCAAGTCTGCAAGGAGGGGGCGATACCAAAATGCAAGCCAAGGTGCTAGTCCTCATTATTATACCACCAGAGGGAAAGCCGACGGCAACAAGGAAAAGACCTCCGGGTACGCGCCGTGCAACCCACAGCTTCATTCCTCCCTTATATTTAGAGGCGAAGATTATTTCTAGCGGCTCAGCTTTTTATTGAGAATTTAAAGCTTCCGGCTCTGTTTTAGGGGTTGACGGGAAGCTTAAAAAAATGGTGGGGAAATTCATTTATCAAAGTCACCCATTCTTTGGCCAAAAACTTTATTTTAAAAAATAAACATGTAAAATAAATTTGAATTTTAGTCCTGTATGTCAAGCACAGAAACTAATGGTGCCTGACAATCAGGAGGCTGTGAGTTCGATCCTAGGTGGAGGCAGATATTTCTCTCTCTAGGCACAATAAGAATATTATCTGCTGAATGAAACTCCGCCCTGGTGACAGGAAGGGCATCCGGCCAGTAAACATTCAGCTCCATTCAGTTGCCCAGAGTCTACCCCGCGAAGGATTATGGGGTCGTTAAAAGAGGATGATGTAAAGCATAGAAGCTGCACATTTCCCCAAAGCAGCAGCGCCGTTTTAGCAGTTGCTCAATCATCATTAAATTTATGTGCCGTATAAATTTAAGAAACAATAAAATTAATAAACCATATATTGAATTTAAAAAACAATAACCATCGTCCATCCAGGTTCATCTGCACCGACATTTTGAAGGCCGGTTAAAACCATTCGCCGATCTAAAAAGGCTGCAAGGTAAAGTTCTTTTCGAAATGCGTACACGCTTGTGCAAGTTTCTAGCCCTCATTGCCACCCAGAAGGCGAACTCACCCAGGGATTGAAAATTGAGGGCCACCATCTGACAGCCGGCGTTCCAGAAGAGCTGTGGCATGTAGTTGGAGGAATCCACGCGTGTCCCTTTGGGGTAGATTCGGCTAAGCTGTTTCTTGTTGTATCTGGGAGGGATCCGTGTCAAGGCCGAAAAGCCGGTAAGTGTGGTCAGCTGTCCAGTTGGCTATCAACATGTATTTCGCAGCTCAAAGCAACCCCCTCCAACCCGTCCCCACCTCCCCTTTCAATTCAGCCTTCCTTCTTAACATTAGAATCATAAACCATAAGGTGGGACCTTAGAGGTCATTTAGTCCAACCCCCTACTCAAGGCAGGATCCCTTAGGGCAGTGTTTCTTAAAATGTGGTCCCAACCCCATCCCTGGGGTTGACGCCCAAAAATCCTCTCAGGAGTCCTCAAAATGGACGCTGCAGGTAGTCCTCGACTTACAACCATTTGTTTAGTGACTGTTTGGCATTTCAACGGCCCTGAAAAAAAGGGACTTAGGACCGTTTTTTCACACTGACCGACCGTTGCAACGTCCCCGTGGTCACGTGATCAAAATTCAGACGCTTGGCAAAACTGACTCACATTTATGACGGTGGCAGTGTCCCGTGCGGGGGGGTGTCACGTGAGGGGGGGAGAGCTTTTGCCAGATTCACTTAACAACTATGTGGCCGACTGAACCACTGCAGAGATTCACTTAATGACCGTGGCACGAAAGGTCGTAAAAGGGGGCCAAACCTCACTTAACCGCCATTTCGCTTAGCAATGAAAATGCTGGGCTCAACTGCGGTCGTAAGTCGAGGACTGCCTGTTTTCACTCTGTTGAGAAAGAAAGAGTGCCGGGTTCAAATTCTACCCCACCATCATGATAACCTGGACTGGAGCGAAGACATCAATTTAAAAGCTTAACATGGGAAATCTATATAAATGGATGTGTATGTATGTATGTTCCAGCATAACTCTGAAACGCCTTGAGCAATTTCAACCAAACTTGGTACACAGATGACTTACTATCTGGAAAAAAATACTGTGGGGGTAAGACACCCCTAACACCCCTCGGTGTGTGTGTGTGTGTGTGTAAATAAATATAAATAAATAAATACCCGGGCAGTGCCAGGTTATCAGCTACTATATGATAAATATCAGCCATGCCAAAGCACAAAGGGTCTCTCTATCAATTTTAAAAGTGGAGGAAGGGGTTCCTGAGAGACATGGGTTCAAGAGACGTGGGTTCAAGAGCTCCATATTTGCAGGATACTCAACAAACTCCATGGGGCTGTTGGTCAGCTGCTCCAACCCTTTGGTCTCCACAAAAGAAGACATTTCGAAAGATTTGTTGCGTTCTGGAAGAGAAGGAAGGAAGAAAGGAAAGAAAATAGCAGGACGTCAAGTTTTCTGCACGCGCCTAGTGCCCCATTTCCCCCCCCCCTGATAACAACAACCCTGAGAGTTAGGCCACGCAGAAAAGTAGAGATCCACTTGCCATCACTCAGGGAGTTTGCCCACAAAAACTGGCTTTAAATCTGGCATCTTGGACGGGGCCAGCTCGTCCTTCAAATGAAATGCCGCAAATTTGATAACTGTCCAGCCGCATCTTTAAGCGCTCGGACAAGCCTCTAGATCTCAAGGATCAGGGTTGTTTGCAAGGAAGGAGGGAGAGTCAACAAAGAAAATTTACAAGGGAATGAAAACCCTGCTTTAGCGACCTATAGTGACCATATGTCCTTTCCCTCCAAACTTAACAACACTAAGCCTCGTGGACTTCAACTCCCAGAATTCTCCAGCCAGCCAAAACTCAAGAGGCTGTAAAATCGGGTGGAGTCACATGATTTAACGACTGTGACAAATTTTCTGCTCCCAATCGTGGCCGTAAGTCGAGGACTACGTGTGTTTTTTGCCAACAAAATACGATCAATGTAATTAAGAGGCATGTAAACCGGGCAGCCCTGGCTAACGTTTTTAGGCCCCAAATGTTCCCGATTGAAAGGCAGAAGCTGAATTCAGCTGCCTGTCACCATCATTTGTTCGTGTCCCGTCCCCCGTGTCACTCACTGCTGGCCACCTCGAAGGACTTGAACTTGACCGGTTCGATGTAATTGACCAATGTTGACATCTCCTCTGTGGCATTCACTTCGCTGCTGGCAGTGCCCTGGGGATGATCAGGGGGTTGGCAGGGGGGAGAAAGAGGAGGAGGAGGAAGAGGAGGAGGAGAAGAAGGGGAAGGAGGAGGAGGAGGAGGGGAGGAGGAGGAGGAGGAGAAGGAGGAAGAGGAGGAGGAGAAGGAGAAGGAGGAGAAGAAGGAGGAGGAAGAGGAGGAGGAGGAGGAGAAGGAGGAGAAGAAGAAGGTGGATGAGGAAGAGGAGAAGGAGGAGGAGAAGAAGGAGGAGGAGGAGGAAGAGGAGGAGGAGAAGGAGGAGAAGAAGGAGAAGGAGAAGGAGGAAGAGGAGGAGGAGGAAGAGGAGAAGAAGAAGGAGGAGAAGGAGAAGGAGGAGGAAGAGGAGGAGAAGGAGGAGGAGAAGGAGAAGGAGGAAGAGGAGGAGGAGGAAGAGGAGAAGAAGGAAGAGGAGAAAGAGGAGGAGGAGGAGGAGGAAGAGGAAGAGGAGGAGGAAGAGGAGAAGGAGGAGGAGAAGAAGAACGAGGAGGGGGGAAAACCCAGTATCAGCAATGCAAAACTTCAAAAACTGCTCTGTCTTAAAACTCCAGTTCCCAGAATCCCCTCTGGCTCACGGCTGGTGGGAAATAAATCTTTTATCCCTCAGGGCTCTTGCAATGACACCTGGGAGTCCTAAAAATGAAATAACTCCTCTTGTTTTTCATCCCCTTTTGTTCCCACTTCATGGCCTCTTCAAAAGTCATCCATGCACCCCAAAATAGTGCGGATAGGTGGTCCTTGCCAAGCGCCCCCTTCCATTTGCACGTACCTCGTCCGTTGTAGGCTTTTTGGGATCTTGCTGCTCTTCCTCCTCCTCGCTTTCAGCTTCCCGGTCTGGAGGTGGGGAGAAAGGGAGGGGATTAGGGGCTCAGTAGTCAAACGGTTTGACTGTTTGGCTGCAGGACGGGGAAAACGCCGGTTTGGCTAATGAACCTTAATGAACTACGATTCCCAGGAGGGCTAACTGTTAAAAATGACATAAAAGTTCTATCTGGGCTAGCATTTAAAAGAGCATTTTAAATTTTTTTACCAAGTTTAAAATGTTTGGATCGTTCTCCCAGAATTCCCCGGTCAGCATGATTTAAGATGGGTGGACTTCAGCTCCCAGAATTCCCTAGGCAGCATGCTTTAAGATGGGTGGACTTCAACTCCCAGTATCCCCCAGCCAGCATGCTTTAAGATGGGTGGACTTCAACTCCCAGTATCCCCCAGCCAGCATGCTTTAAGATGGGTGGACTTCAACTCCCAGAATCCCCCAGCCAGCATATTGGGAAAACCTTTTCTTCACCTTAGTTTGGACATGCATCTGTTTGGGGGTGTCTCACCAATAGATTTGCGGGGTTCCCCTAGTTTCGCCATCCTGTCCGAGGCCTTTTCCTCCCCATTGGTCAGGATCGAGGAAAGGATTTCCGGCTGTTCGGCAAAGGGAGACCCTAAAAAGAGAGGAAGAGACGATTAAAAGAAAAAAAAAAAAAAACAGCCAGCTTTTTTTGCTTTCCTCATCCCTCCTCCGCTACTTTTCCTCGCGTGCTGCTGTGGCTTCTCAGCCTGGGAGGATATCCGAGCTGCCTTGGCTGGTTGGTTTTAAGGTTGATTTGGCGCGTCATATGAAAGTGTGATTTAGGATTAGACAAGGTAGACGATAGAAAGGTGCCAGCTGTGTTGCAATCTTCGGTTAAGAGGCCAAGTTTAGAATTACAAGTATGGTAAAGAAGATTAGAAGCCACTTACTGTCTATTCCTTCCATCCTTCTTTCCTTCCTTCCCCCTTTTCTTTCTTCCTTCCTTCTTCCTTCCTTCCTCCCTCCCTCTCTCCCTCCGTCTATTCCTTCCTTCCTTCTTTCCTTCCTTCCCCTTTCCTTCTTTTTTTTTCTCTTTCTTCCTTCCTTCCTCCTTCCCTCCCTCTCTCCCTCCCTCTGTCTATTCCTTCCTTCCTTCCCCTTTCTTTCTTTCTTTTTCTTTCTTCCTTTCTTCCTGCCTTCTTCCTTCCTTCCACCCTCCCTTCCTCCGTCTATTTTCCCTCCATCTTTCTTTCCTTCCTTGCTTTGATTTTTCTCTCTTTTCCCTTCCTTCTGCACTGGACTTTGCACAGAGCAAACATTTGGCTTCTTTGCTAGCCGAGACGGGACTTCCCACCCCCCACCCTCCCCAAAAGAAGCAGCAAGAATTCAGAGTTGCTTTGGATAGGGAGACGGGCTGCTTGGAGAGTTCATAAAAATAAATAAAGAATTTGGGGGCACGTACCCAGAGCGGGAGAACCCGGCTCGCCCACCCCGGAAGAGTCGCTGTAGGAGCTGGGCGTCTGCTCCAGAACCCGTTTGCGTACGCTGCCTTCCGTCCCCTTGATGTGGGGGCGACGTTTCTTGTTTTTCACCAGAATGCGGCCCAATAATTCCTGGGGACTCGGTAAGGCTATGCCGGGCTGGAGCTGCAGGAAGATGGCGGGATGGTGAGAGAAGACAAATTGCAAAATTAGTAAAGGTAAAGGTTCCCCTCGCACATACGTGCTAGTCGTTCCTGACTCTAGGGGGCAGTGCTCCTCTCCGTTTCAAAGCCGAAGAGCCAGCGCTGTCCGAAGACGTCTCCGTGGTCATGTGGCCGGCATGACTCAACGCCAAAGGCGCACGGAACGCTGTTCCCTTCCCACCAAAGGTGGTCCCTGTTTTTCTACTTGCATTTTTTTCACCTGCTTTCGAACTGCTAGGTTGGCAGAAACTGGGACAAGTCACGGGAGCTCACCCCGTTACGCGGCACCAGGGATTCGAACCGCTGAACTGCCGACCTTTCGATCGACAAGTTCAGTGTCTTAGCCACTGAGCCACCACGTCCCTTGTTTTTGCAAACTTTATTGCAAAATTAGCTGAGCCAAAGCGCAAAGAAAACGTAATTTGGAAAAGAGGGAGAAGCCGAGGACTAGGAAAGATGATAGGTTCTTCCCATATCCCCATCTCTTATCAAAACAGTATTAAATATATAGTCCCTTTATCATAACTTTCTGGTATTATACCTAACAGAAATATTTCCAGCTTTAAATCGATCAGTGGTGGGATTCAAATAATTTAACAATTGATTCTCTGTCCTAATGACTGGCTGGGTGGGCGTGGCCATTGGTGGGCGTGGCCATGGGGTATGACAGGCAGCACTTGGCCTCCTGCACCCCCGTGGGAGCAAAAACGGCATGTGGGGGGGGCAGTGTTCCCCTGTGCCCTGTTTTGGGCCTAGTAGGCCTCTCTGGAGCCTCCTGGGAGCCAAAAGGGGCACGTGGGGACTCCTGTAAGGGGCAGGGCAGGGAGGGGCGGAGCCAGCCAGCAATTTAACTACCAGTTTTCCCGAACCGGCTGAATCCCATCACTTGATATGCTGCTTAATCATCTTTTCCAGCCATGTAGGTATTTTCGTCCAGTATTGGATTCTGATTCCGACCACCTGTCAATAAAAGTCAGCAAAAGTCCATTAAGAGCTACTCACTGGATATTTCTCAAAGGGGTCGATCAAAAGAGCATCACCGAAGATGCTTCGGCAGTATTCGGCCATCTTAGCCTGCTGCTTTGCTCTAGAAACGGGGGGAAAAAACGCAGGGAAAAGCGGTTTTTTGGAAGCAGGCACAGAACCTCCGTAAAAAAAGGATACGAGACAGATCGAGGGATCCCATCATCAGGATCCGCTCCGGCTGCAAGGAGCTGTACTCACGAATCAACGTGATTCTCGAACGACAGGATGATCGGGTAGGGCGAGGTCTTAAAGGCGCTTTCCGCTATGGCTTCGATGACCTCCTGCAAGAGAGCGAGAGCCGAGCGAAGGGGTGAAGCGTTGGGCAGCGAAGGGACCAAAAGACTCGAGCAGAACGATCAAGGTTTGCCGCAGAGTAGTAGATAAATAGCATGGGGAATTCTGGGAGTTGAAGTCCACCCATCTTAAATCATACAGACTGGGGAATTCTGGGAATTGAAGTCCACCCATCTTAAAGCAAGCTGGTTGGGGGATTCTGGGAGTCGAAGTCCACCCATCTTAAAGCATACGGACTGGGGAATTCTGGGACCTGAAGTCCACCCATCTTAAAACAAGCTGGTTGGGGGATTCTGGGAATTGAAGTCCACCCATCTTAAAGCATACGGACTGGGGAATTCTGGGACCTGAAGTCCACCCATCTTAAAACAAACTGGCTGGGGAATTCTGGGAGTCGAAGGCCACCCATCTTCAAGTTGCCAAGTTTGAGAAACACGGCCATAGAGGTTTATTTCATTTATATTTCATATTTTTTAACTGCCCATCTCCCTCGGTTTCTACCTTGAGAGGAGGGGTTGGACGAGATGACCTCTCAGGTCCTTTCCATTGAAAAGGTAAAAGGGAGGGGTGGGGTCTCATACCCTCCAGGAGGACAAACTACCCAGGGGAGTTGAAAGAGTACCTTGAAAGGGATTTCTGTCGTCATGGTGAATCCGTGGGTGATAAACGGCTCTTCGTCCGGGGGACGGCCCTTCCAGCAATCAAGTTCAATACAGCGGCACCCGCTTAAGAGCACCTGCCGGTACATTTCCACGGAAGAATTGCCCGTCAGCTGCCCGGCTGGAAGGAAAAAAAGGGGGGAAATTGTAAGGAATGGCCTTGGGAGACAGAAGGAAGAGCCACAGCCAAGGAAATGGTTAGATAAGAGACAGCCGAGCCCTCAGCTGCATAAAGGATGGAGAAAGACTTTCAGAAGGGACCTTCTCTAGTTTCTTGGGCTGTAAAGGAGATGGCTGGAATGGTATGTGAGAAAGACCTTGAGGGATGGATGAAAAGATGCCAGGTTTCAGATAAGAGACGGCTGAGCCCTCAGCTGCATAATGGGGACGAAGGGGAGTTTGAGGAGGAGGAGGAGGAGGAGGAAGGAGAATGATCATAAGTCAAGGACAACCTGTAAGCGACGTTAACACAGCAACTAATTTCCTTCAGACAGGGAAAGTAACAGTAACAGAGCATATCTATATCTATATCTATATCTATATCTATATCTATATCTATATCTATATCTATATCTATATCTATCTATCTATCTATCTATCTATCTATCTATCTATCTATACACACACATAAATATGAGGCTGCCTACTGTGCAAGCTTTTCACTTCACAAAACTGAGGCCAGAAAATGCTTTTGTTACACTCCATTTCTCCTCCGGGGACGCTAGGAAATTGCAAGCTATTATCCGAGAGAGAAAAATTTCTCCATTCTTTGGCGCCAACTAATTGGGATGACGTCTCCAGAGGCTGCAAGAGGGAAGGCAACATATTCCCACCTTCAATTATTGGAATTATTCTGTAATTGAGCTGCTTTTCTTCGCCTGCTGGCTCTGTTTCTACAGGTTTTTTTTTAAGTGGCTGGATTCACACCCGTGCCTGGAGCCGGACACAACTCTGGTCCTCTAAGCCAGAGGTCTCCAACCTTGGCAAGTCCGCGTATCCGAAAGCAAGCTGGCTGGGAAATTCTGGGAATTGTAGTCCACACATCGTAAAGCATGCTGGCTGGGGAATTCTGGGAGTTGAAATCCACAAATCTTAAAGCATGCTGGCTGGGGAATTCTGGGAATTGTAGTCCTCAAATCTTAAAGCTTGCTGGCTGGGGAATTCTGGGGATTGTAGTCCACAAATCTTAAAGCTTGCTGCTTGAAGACTACTGAGAGTTGAAATGCATGTATCTTCACATTGCTAAGTTTGAGAAATGCTGACTTAAAGCAAAAAGTTCCCCATCTCTGTGGTAAAGGGCGAAAAAACCAATTGTACCGATAGATAAAGAACAGGGTGGAGTCCCCACTGCCTGGTGTTAATTGGTGGAATGTCAATAAAACATTCAATGCAAGCCATAAAAAATGAGTCATTAAGTTCTTCTCTCTCGGCCACAACTCCGTTTAATGCTCCAACCTCCAAATGCTTCTGCAAATCGCCTTGAATTAAAAGCACTCACTAGCAATACCATTTAACTTGGGATTGCTGCTCTCATTTTGTGGCCCCACAACAAACCTCTAAAGAGCACGCGACCACAATGACTTTAAGATAGGGGGACTTCAACTCCCAGAATTCTCCGGTCATTGTCCTGGATAGGGAATTCTGGGAGTTGACGCCCACACGTCATAAAGTGGCCAGGGCCGAGAAACATTGCTCTCTGTTATGTGAACTGCAGTTCCCAGCGGTCTTTGCACACTTGGCTGAGTAAGGGGGATGCTGGGAGTTGAAGTCACCTGTCTTCAAGTTGCCAGGGCTGAGAAACACTGCTCTATGTTATGGAACTGCAATTCCCAGCAGCCTTTGCAAACTTTGCCAAGTTGGAAGGATGCTGGGAGTTTATTTATTTATTTATTATTTATTAGTCGCATTTCTATGCCGCCCAACTCCCTAGGGACTCTGGGCGGCTTACAGACTCTGAAGTCCATACACCTTAAGATTGCCACGGTTGAGAAACTCTGTTCTAAACCAAAACAAAATGAGGCACATTATAATAAAGAATAAAGGATTTAGAGACAAGATAGATAGATAGATAGATAGATAGATAGATAGATAGATATAGATATAGAAAGATATATAGAAATATATAGTATACAGATAGATAGATAGATAGATAGATTAGATAGATAGATGATAGATATAGATATATAGATGTATAAAGATAAAGATAGATAGATAGATAGATAGATAGATAGGTAGACAGATAGATAGATGATATATAGATGTATAAAGATAAAGATAGATAGATAGATAGATTAGATAGATATAGATATAGATATATAGATGTATAAAGATAGATAGATACGATAGATAGATAGATGATATATAGATGTATAAAGATATAGATAGATAGATATAGATAGATGTATAAAGATATAGATAGAAATATATAGTATAATGATAGATATAGATATATAGATGTATAAATATAAAGATATATAGAAATAGAGATATAGTAGATAGATAGATGATATAGATAGATAAATGTATAAAGATAAAGATATATAGAAATAGAGATATGATAGATGTATAAAGATAAAGAGATAGATAGATAAATAAAGATAGAAATAGAGAGATAGAAATAGTATAGATATAGTATAAAGAGATAGATAGATTGAGAGAGAGAGAGAGAGAGGGAAAGAGAGAGAAAGAGTATAAAAATAAAAGATAGATAGAGATAGAGATATATAAAGATGAAGATCAGTGGTGGCATTCTATCCGGTTCAGGTGAATCGGTAGAGGTGGCTGTGAGTGGCTCCGCCCACGATCCGGACATAATCGCGTCCCATTTATCCACGTTTTTGACGCTCTGCGCATGCTCTGTGGAACGCACGCGCTCACATTTGCAAACTGGTAGCGAAGGTAAGTCAATACCACCCCTGATGAAGAGAAGTATAGATATATAAAGATAAAGATACACACACACACACACACTAGAGAGAGAGAGAGAGAGAGAGAGAGAGAGAGAGAGAGAGAGAGAGAGAGAGAGAGATGCCTACACAGCTGCCCAGCCCAGTGTCTATAATAGACGCACCTGTGAGGTAGGTATTATGCGAAGAATTAATGAAGTAGCTGCTCAGCGGATGCGTCATGTCGTCGCTCAGGTCCAGCTTTTCGGGGGGCACAACGGTGTTCTCTTCACCCCCCAAGTAGCGCCCAAAACCCTCCAGGGACATCTGATCTGGGAAAGGAAGAGAAAGGCGTTGAGAATCGAGACGGACCAGAACTCCCTTGGCCAAATTCGTTAGAAACTCCCAAGAATTTCAAATAAAAGGCAATCGACTGAAAAGAACGAGAAAAGAAAATTTCAGCCGCAATTCAAGAACCTGCCCTGTATTTTTACTACCATTATCGCAGGGAGTCCTCGACTTACGACCGTTCGTTTAGTGACCGTTCGAAGTTACAAAGGCCTTGAAAAAGCGACTTATGACTGTTTTTCACACTTACGACAGTTGAAGCATCCCCATGGAGAGGCGATTGATATGCGGATGCTTGACAACTGACTCATATTTATGACGGTTGCAGAAGGTCCCCTTTTCGGCCAAAAAAATGCTTTTAAAAGTAAAAAAAAAAAAAAAAAGCCTCTGATGATCGCGCGTCTCATCTGGGATCGTCAGAAGCTTCTAAAAGCATTTTTTTCTGCAACCTCTTCAGCCGAAGAGGTTGTAGAAAAAAAAATTCTTTAAAAGCCTCTGACGATCCCAGCTGAGTTGCCTGATCGTCAGAGGCTTCTAAAAGCATTTTTTTCTCTGCAACCTCTTAAGGTTGTAGAAAAAATGCTTTTAAAAGAAAAAAAAAAAAGTTGGCCACGCCCAGTCACATTACCCCCCCACAAGCCAAGCCCACAAAATAAGCCACGCCCACAGAACCGGTCGTTAAAAAAAATTTAGAACCCATCCCTGGTTTGTTATGTTTGGGGAGGCGAGTCAGAACGGATCTCTTACCCCTTTGCTGGAACTGCTGGTTGGGTTCGTACTTGGCGATCAGTTGGCGGACTTGCGCCCGCGTCAGAGGAGGGTACAAGATCTCGTTCAGACGGGGGTCTCGCTGCTTCTGGTTGATAAATTCCATCAGCTGGTCGAGGCTGAGATACGGCTTCCCTTTGGCTCCGCTGATTGGGTGAGGGCAGAAAAAGAACAGGGAGGGGGAAAAAATTGAGTCGGATACAGGTAAGTCCTCCACTTATGGCCGCAACGGAGCCGACAATTTATGTCGCTAAGCGAGACACTTGTTGAGTGAGGTTAGTCCCATTTTACGCGCTTTTCCTGCCAGAGTTGTTAAGGGAATCACTGCAGATGTTACTTGTAAGTAGTGACACGGACGTTAAGTTAGTGACACGGTTGTTAAGTGAATCCGGCTTTCCCCCGTTGACATTACTGGTCAGAAGTTCGTAAAAGGGGATCACGTGACCCCGGGATTATCATAAATAGTCAGTTGCCAAGTGCCTGAATTTTGATCACGCGATGGCAACGGTCGTTAAGTGTGAAAAAGTCATGTCACAGTTTACAGTGCCGTCGTAATTTTCACACGGCCACTAACCAAACTGTCCTAAGTCGAGGACGACCTGAACTGTTGTCTGGCATCCAAGGGGAGGGGGGAAAATCGGGCTATAAAACCTACAGGCGACACGCAGTCCTCGACTTACGACCACAACTGACCCCCCCCGACCCCCTCCAACACTTCCGCTGCTAAGCAAGACAGTTAAGTGGGTTTTTGCCCTGTTTTTACGACCTTTCACGCCACAGTTGTTACGGGAAATTCCAGTTGGGCGAAAAGACCGCTGGGTTCATTTAACGGCGGAGGTGATTCGCTTAACGACCACCAAAAAAAAAGGTCATAAAATTGGGCCGGTTGTATGTGTGGGGAGGGGAAACACCCAATTTATGATCCCCGAGACTTACGACCGTAACGGATAAGCAACATTACGGTCGCAAAGTCGAGGTGTACTGATATACCGCGCCTCAGTTTCTCTATGGTAACGGCTCGACCTCCGCAAAGAGGGTCTTGTTTTAACTCACATCTCCAGCAAGATTTTGTCAATGTCGGGACGAAGGCAAAGCTTGTTGAGGAAACGTTCGAAAATCTCCAGGGTGAATTCTTCGGGTTTGATGGACTCGCTCTGGGGAGGAAAACAAAACAGGATGCCGGAGAAATTTGAATTATTTCTTGAAGTTCTGGGGAGGCTGGAAGGAGGGACGTAACGGGAGGCTGGGGGGGGGATTTTGGGAGGGTTTACGGAGATTTGGAGATTTAGGAATCGGTCTAAATTGGCTTTTTCAACCTTAGCACTTCGACTCCCAGAATCCCCCAGCCAGCCACGGTTGGGGAATTCTGGGAGTTGAAGTCCATACATGTTAAGAGTTGCCAAGGTTGAGAAAAGTTACTCCCTAGATAAGAGGAGGGGTCCTCCTTCTCCCAGTGTCCTTCACAACCGGCCCTGCCGGCTGGGGATGCTGGACGTTGTATAGGGTCCAATGGCAGGGTCCCTTCTGAGACTCAAAATGACATTTGATGGATGGGCCGAAAACCCAATTCAGTAGAGATTGTTTCCGTGATATCAAAAGGTCTTGTTTTTCTAGGATCTCCTCCTTTTCTTCCTCCTACACTTTCCTCCTCCTCTTCTCCTTCCTCCTCCTCCTCTTCTCCTTCCTCCTCCTTCCTCCTCCTTCTGTTTCCTCCCTCCTGCTCTCCTTTCTCCTCCTCCACCTTTTCCTCCTCTTTCCTCCTCCTCCTCCTCTCCTTCCTCCTCCTCCCCCTTTTCTTCCTCCACCACCTCTTTGTTCTTCCCTCCTCCTCTTTCCTCCTCCTCTACTCCTCCTCTCCCTCCTCTTTCCTCCTTCTCTCTTCCTCTTCTTCCCCTCCTCTTTCCTCCTTCTCCTCTCCTTCCTCCTGCTCTCCTTCCTCCTCCTCCACCTTTTCCTCCTCCACCACCTCTTTGTTCTTCCCTCCTCCTCCTCTCCTTCCTCCTCTTCCTCCTCTTTCTTTCCTGCTTCCTCTTCCTCTCCTTCCTCCTCCTCCACCTTTTCCTCCTCCATCACCTTTGTCCTTCCCTCCTCCTCTCCTTCCTCCTCTCCCTCCCCCTCCTCTTTCCTCCTCCCCTCCTTCTTCCTCTTCCTCCTCCTCCTCTTTTTTCCTCCTCCTCCCACCTCCTCCTCCTCTTTCCTCCTCCTCTTCCTCCTCTTTCTCTCCTTCCTCCTCCTCCCCCAAGTAAGTAGATGTTAGGATCCTGGCAAATTCAAAAGGTTTGGGGTGATGCTGGGGAAGAGATTTCGAGCAACCACCCCCCCACCCCCCCCACCCCCGCATCTCCCCCCACCCCCCGGAGCAACATACCCTGTTGAAATTCAGGCTGCAGGATTCCAGGGCCGTCTCCACTCGCTTCTTGTCAGCCGAGAACATTTTGAGAATACTGCCAAGGAGGAAACAAAACCCCTGAGATCAAGGGTACTCCTGCGTTGAGCAGGGGGTTGGACTAGAAGACCTCCCAGGTCCCTTCCCGCTCTTTTATTCTAGAATCTTCTGGGTAGGCTAACATTATTCATCACCATGAGATCTTACCCCCTTCAGAGAGGGCTCGCAACTTGGGCGTCCTTCTGGACTCATGGCTGTCCTTGGAGGATCATATGACGGCCGTGGCCAGGGGGGGGCCTTTTATCAGGTTCGCCTGATCTCCCAGTTGCGTCCCTTTCTGGATCGGGACGCCCTGCACACAGTCACTCACGCCCTCGTCGCTTCCCGGCTGGACTATTGTAATGCTCTCTACATGGGCCTCCCCTTGAGGAGCACCCGGAGGCTCCAGCTGGTCCAGAATGCAGCCGCGCGAGTAATAATGGGGGCGACTCGTCACTCCCATGTAACATCCATCTTGCGCAAGCTGCACTGGCTCCCGGTGGTCTTCCGGGTGCCCTTCAAGGTGTTGGTTACCACCTTTAAAGCGCTCCATGGCTTAGGACCTGTGTTGTGGCTCCGTTACCTGAGCCTGTGTCATCGGCAGGAGAGGACTCCGAGAGTGAAGGAGAGGAGTTGACAAGGCCTCCCTCTCCAGGACCCTCCTCTCTGGCAATGCCTTCGGTGTCCGCCGAAGGGCAAGAGATAGGGCCGGGGCCAAGCACGTCCACGCAGCCACAGGTGGACAGTAATGAGGGAGATGAGTCTTGGCTGGATCCTCAGCAGCGTCGCAGAGATAAGCGCGCGCAACAGAAGAAGAGGCATGCCAGAGATTAAGCTGAGTCACTGGACCACACCCCACAGGGTATAAAAGGGGGTGAGGTGGCCATTCAGACTCTGTGATTGTCAAAACTAACTACTATCGAGTCACATTGCATCTTTGGAAACATCATCATCGGCCTTGGATTTATTTTACGAACTGGACAATTCTTGACTGTGTGTATTTTGTTTATTGAGTAAAGTTCTTGGCAAGCAGCTACTGGGTTGTTGCCAAGCTTCTTATCAGAAGAATTGGTTGTCTGCCAGTTTATTTAACCCCCGGCTGTCTGTTTGTGTGCATGTGTGAGACGGGGACAGAACAACCTGGTTATCTACAGGACCGCAATCTGCCACCGATTGCCTCCCACCGACCAATACGCTCCCACAGAGAGGGCCTCCTCAGGGTGCCCTCAGCCAAACAGTGTAGGCTGGCGACCCCCAGGGGGAAAGCCTTCTCTGTGGGGGCCCCGGCCCTATGGAACGAACTGCTCCCAGACATACCGAAGGATCCCCGACCTCCGTGCCTTCCATCGCGCTCTGAAGACCCCATTATTCCAGCAAGCCGGACTGACGGGATAAAGGTTTTTTAAATTGGGTTTTGATAGGGGTTTTAAAATGATCTTAGTTGGATGTTTTAAATTCGGCCGAATGATTGAATTATTTTAATTTTTGTTGTACATTGTTTTTACCATGGCTGTTCACCGCCCTGAGTCCCTCGGGAGAAGGGCGGTATACAAATATAAGAAACTAACTAACTAACTAACTAACCGTCAAACCAACTTAGAAACGGGCGGAAAAAGCCGCTTGGAATCAAAAGCCGGCTGGGGCTTATCTCTCCCAAACAGAGCAAGGAGGAGGTTCCCTCAAAGGAGCTGCGATGTGGAGATTGTTCCCTGCAAGACGCACAACTTTTGTGCGCTTTGGACAATAGTCGGCGGGCGAAGCTTCCCCCCCCTCCCTCTCGTTTCTTTCCCAGGCCGCAAGCAGGGGCCAACGGCAAAAATGGGTGCTAAGCAATGCGTTGGCTCCTGCCCAGCCTTTGGGAAGAAAACGGAGCGGTGGCATTCGCACCCAGCCAGCCCACTCCTGAGCAATCCAGAGCAGCCCCGATGCAACCCAAGCTTTGTAAAAAGCAGGAGACAAATGATCTGCCGTCTATGTTTCCAGCCTTTTTAAAAAAAAAAAAAAAGATAAAATCTTAATCTTATAAGATGGTGCAGTGGTTGGAGGCTAACTCTGCCCACTGCCAGCAGTTCGATCCTGACTAGCTCGAGGTTGACTCAGCCTTCTGTCCTTCCCCGGGGCGGGGGGGGTAAAATGAGGACCCAGATTGTTAGGGGCAAGAGGCTGACTTTGTAAACTGCTTAGAGAGGGCTGTAAAGGACTCTGAAGTGGTATATAAGTCCAAATGCTATTGCCCTTCCTTCCTTCCTTCCTTCCTCCCTTCCCTTCCTCTCTCCTTTTCCTTTCCCTTCCCTTCTTCATCCATTTACTTTTCCTTTCTCTTTTATCTTCATTCCCTTCCCTTTTGTCTTCTCTTCATTTCTTTTTTCCTTCCCTCCCCTCCCTTTCTGTCTTCCTTTCCCTTTCCTTCCCTTCCTTTCCTCCTTCCCTTCCTTTCTTCTATCTTCCTTTCCTTTCTTTTCCTTCCCTTCCCTTCTTCTATCTTCCTTCCTCTTCCCCTTCCTTTCTCATCCCTTTTGTCTTCTCTTCCCTCTCCTTCCCTTCTGTCTTCCTTTCCTTCCCTTCCTTTCCTCCTTTCCTTTCTTCTATCTTCCTTTCCTTTCCTTCTCTTCCTTTTCCTTCTGCCTCCTTTCCTTTCCTTTCTTCTATCTTCCTTTCCTTTCTTCTATCTTCCTTTGCTTACCTTCCCTTTCCTTCCCTTCCCTATCCTGTCCTGTCCTTCCCTTCCTTTCTTCTATCTTCCTTCCCCTTCCCTTTCATCTTCCTTTTCGTCTTCCCTTCTCTTTTTCCCTTCTTTTCCCCACTTCCTTTCTCTTCCCTTTTGTCTTCTCTTCTCTTCCCTCCCCTCCCCTTCTGTCTTCCTTTCCTTTTCTCCTTTCCTTCCCTTCCCTTCCTTTCCCTTCCCTTCCTTTCTTCTATCTTCCTCCCCTTTCCTTTCCCACAAGAGTGCAGAATTCAAGCCCCCCCCTCCCACCATTCCCCCGTCCCACAGAACCAAAATGGAAGAGGCGGACCACCCACCCAAAAGGAACCTGGCAAGGGAAACCACGCTCTTACCTCTTGACGGGGACCCTCCCATCCTGATTCACCTGGAGTTTCAGCCGGGTGTAGCTGCAACCGCACAATTGGGACAAGTCAGTTTACAGAGCAGGAAGGAAAAAGGTGGAGGGCACTTGCTTATCACGGTCAAAGAGATAAAGCTGAAAAGGGGCTTTTTTCCCCCCAACCCCCCCCATCCCACCCCACCCCCACCCAGATCGACATTTGATTTCAGTTCTTCCCGTTTCAAAGGCCGGCGTGGGTCGGTGCAGATTACAAATGCAAGCCACGTCAGCCGGTGCTTTTGGTGAATTAGCAATCTCCCCCTTCCCCATGGCTCTTTATCCGAATCGTTGCCGGGGGGGAAAAAAACACCCCACTTACACTTTTTGCAAAAAAGTATTCCGAGACGAGTTTTGTGCGAGGACGTTGGTGGCCAGCTTGAAGACTTCGTCGGCCCAAATCTGGAAACAGAAGAAGGAAAAAAAAAAACAAAAAAAACCACACTATACAGGCAGTCCTCGAATTACGACAGTTGCTTTAGCGACCGTTCAAAGCTGCGATGGCACCGAAAAAAGTGACTTAGCACCAGTAGTGAAATGTAAAATTTGTTACTTTTTTTTTTTTTTACTTTTAAAACCATTTTTTCTAACAACCTCTTCGGCTGAAGAGGTCGTAAAAAAAATGGTTTTAAAGCCTCTGACGATCCCAGCTGACTTGCCTCATCGGCAGAGGCTTTTTTTCCTTTTAAAAACATTTTTTCTATAACCTCTTCGGCCGAAGAAAAAATGCTTTTAAAAGCCTCTGATGATCCCAGATGAGCTGCACGATCATCAGAGGCTTTTTTTTTTACTTTTAAAAGCATTTTTTTCGGCCAAAGAGGTTGTAGAAAAAATGCTTTTAAAAATAAAATAAAAAAGCCTCTGATGATTGCGCGGCTCAGCTGGGCAATGGCGGGGGGGCAGGGATTTTTGCTACCGGTTCTCCGAACCACCCACCACCATCGCTACCGGATCGGGCGATCCGGTCCGAACCGGAAGCATTTCACCCCTGCTTAGCGCCATTCTTTCAGGCTTACGACCACTGGAGCCTCCCCATGGTCACTGGATCAAAATTCAAAATGCTCAGCCACTGTCTCATATTTATGACGGTTGTAGCGTCCCCGGGAAGGGGGGGAGTGTCACGTGATTCCCCCTTTTGACAAACCAAGTCAACGAGGGAAGCCAGATTCACTTAAAAACCAATTTGTCAAACTTAACCAATGCCACGACGATCCACTTAAACCACTGTTCTTCCAAATACTCTGTGGTCACCGAGTTTGTTCCTTTGGCCGCAACTCAAAACAATGCAACGAACGCACCATCTTCGTTTTGGAAGAAGCGGTCCCTCCCCAAAATGGAATAAAAGCTGCTGCCTTCCTAGATTTCAGCCGGTTTTTAAACATTTAAGTCTGATTTGATTTGGAGTGCGAACAGATGTCATTCAAGGATGTTGCGAATCAGCTGAAGATGTTTTACAGATGGCATCTGTCACTGACAAGACTGGCAAAGATACACCCAAACAATAGTGCAACATGTTGGAAATGTAAGAAATCTCAAGGAACATATTATCATATATGGTGGATGTGTCCGGCAGCAGAAAAAAATTTTGGTCAAATATTAAGAAATGGATCGAACAAATAACAGAACAGCAAATAGAAAGGAAGCCAGAAACATTCTTGTTAGGCATCTTTACAAAACCATATTCCAAAGAAATAAAATATTTAATGCTACGCATCTTAACAGCAGCACAAATAACATATTCAAAAAATTGGAAACGGGAAAGAATCCCAATGGAGGAAGAACTGATAGATAAGATTTTAGAATGCGCTGAGATGGACAGATTAACAAAAGAAATTAAGGAAAAAGACAAGAGAGATTATTATAGAATATGGAATAAATGGTATAAATGGCTCGAGACTAGAAATAAAGAATAATAATTATAAGGAGAGAAGATTGGGAGTACAAACTATATATATAACAAATGTATGGAGTGGAATAAAAATGTATATAACATGAATGTAGAAATGTATAATATTAAAGATATAATTAAAATATATGGATCTCTATAGGGGGAAGGGAAGGGGGGAAAAAAGGATGTCGCAAATGCAAAAACAGCGCATTTTCGCTGGGCAGATCTGTTTTTTTAAGGAAAAAACAGCTTTCAAAAGGACAGCAAATAAACAGCCCACAGGATGAACAAGCTTTGTTGGACTTCTTTGCAAATCTGAAATATAAATTCTGGCTATTTTAACAAACACCGCCCACACCCCCCATGGGGTAAAATGGAAAAACCCTATTTATCGATTCAATTAAAGTGCGGTTTAAAACACTTTGTTTTTATGGTTATGGCTTTTGGCATTTTCGGTGCCCGGATATTGCACGGAGATGGGTTTTTAAGTGAACGAGGTTTTTTTAAAAAAGTTTTCCCAAAGCGTTTTTAAAAAGTTTTTAAAAGATGGGTTCAAAAAAAAAAAAAAGACATTACTTCGGAAGAGACATTATTTGCGTGAAAGACACAACGGTCGCAGCCATCGTATTAGCAGGGGTGGGCTGCTGGGGGTTTGCAGGGGTTCGAGAGAATCTTCTAGCTAAGATTCTGTGCAGTTCGGACAACCCCCAAATCCCACTCCTGGCAGGCCCCGCCCACCCCGTCCCTCCCCTCCCAGGAATCCCCACGCGGCCCGTTTTGGATGCAGCTGCACCTGGCAGCTTGGGGAGGGTGAAAAACGGGCCTACCGGAAGTTTGGGAAGGCCGGAAACGGGCCCATTTACAGCCTCCAGAGGGCCTCCAGAGCCTGGGGAGGTCATTTTTGCCTTCCCGGAGGCTCGAGGAAAACCTCCAGATCCAGGAAGGGCAAAAACAGCCTCTGGAGCCCGGGGAGGGCAAAAACAGCCTCCCCGTTGCAGGAGGCTGACTAGGCCATGCCCACCATAGCCACGCCCACCCAGCAACCGGGCAAAGAACCCCTTGCTAAAATTTTTGAAGCCACCACTGGCCATTAGGCAACTTGCAACTCTGCCCAAGATATTCCCTGCAATTTATTTGGTAAATTAATTACTAATCCAGAACTAAAAAAGGAACAATTGCCAGAACAGGAAATCTGGAAGCAGCGCAGTTCTACCTGAACAATTTATACAACCACAAAAATCAAGATGGAAGACATATTCTGGGGTCCTGGGCTCCCTGAGGAAATCAATTCCCTGTATGTAAAAAAGTTAGCTTCCCCGGGGAGAAAGGATTCAGGCGAATATCTGCCTTGAGAAGTTAGCTATCAGTCAGGACATTTTTCATAAGCAACAGGAAGCTGGTTTCACATTAGAACAGCTGCAGAACTAAAAGACTTGGTTCCCTCCAGGGGAAGACATTGGAAGGCTGTAATTCATGCTAAAGGTTACCCAACTAAGTATTAACTGACATGGGAATCATTTTTGTCTATCTCGTTTTTTCTACGGGAATAATTTTTGCATAACTCATTTTTTTCTACGCGTTTTCACTTTTCTTCTTTATACCGTAACTGCTATTCTAATAGCAAATCCTTCCTAAAAGTCATTGCATTACATTCTGGATTAAATTATCTTTCCATTGATATGTAATTTTATGGTACTGCTCCAAAAAAAAAAAAAAAGTTTTAGCTAGTTTTAGAAAATACACTTTTCCCAAAAGGTTTCCACCATTTTGGCCACTACTGTATATATTTTAATTTGGTATTTTAGATCTAAGCTAATGCAGGTTCCCCGCTCAGAGCCTCCTTACCTTTGCTGTATTGTCTTGGACAACTGCCATGAAGTTGAGGAAACTCACGTTAACCAGGTCAGGTCCATGTACCACTGTCAAAAGTTTATCCTCGGGTTGTTGTTCTGGAAAGCCAAAGCCCAGCGTTTCCCGAATTTTGGGGTCCTTCAAAAGACAGGAGAAGACATAGAAGAGCTGGCAGAAGCCACCTTAACCGGATGGAAGCTATTATTGCTGAGCACATTGTAAGCCGCCCTGAGTCTTCGGAGAAGGGCGGCATATAAATCAAATTAAAAAAAAAAAAAAAGGAGCAGGTTCTTTGTTAGAAGTTCTCAAACTTGGCAACTTTTAAGACATGTGGACTTCGACTCTTCAGAATTTCCTAGCTACCATGCTGTCGGATGGGTGGACTTCAATTCCCAGAATCCCCTAGCCAGCATGCTTTAAGACTTCAACTCCCAGAATTCCCCAGCCAGCATGCTTTAAGGTAGATGGACTTCAACTCCCAGAATCCCCTAGCCAGCATGCTTTAAAATGGGTGGACTTCAACTCCCAGAATTCCCTAGCCAGCATGCTTTAAGATGGGTGGACTTCAACTCCCAGAATTCCCTAGGGGAATTCATTTTCATTAGGGATTTACAACCTGAAATTGTGAGTGTCAGCTTTCCCTAAATTGGTTACTCTCTAGACATGGCGCATTTCAGCTCCCAGATTTCTCACCAATGTCCATGCTGCCTAGGGGGAATTCTGGGAACTGAAGTCCACACCCTTGAGAAGAAGACTTCAGTTCCCAGAATTCTCAGCAACAGCCATGCAGGAATATGGAGAACTGAGAATTGAAGGATGGGGAGGTTATCAAACTCCATAACTCGATAAGTCACTGTATCTAGCCCAGAAAAACATAGTTAAAAACAAATCCAAGTTTAATGCAATGGGACAATGTTATGACTGGGTCCTTCCAGCAGGCTAACCTTATTACCCTGGTCATCAAGTTATTTTAATTTTATTTCCTTGTTTTATTTCATTAATAGACAGACTGGCTGACTCCACAAACTCCAGGCAAACTTGCATATTAAAAAGCACAAAACGAAGAAAGAAAAATAATGGATTTTCAACAACAACCACCACCACAAAAAACTATACCCAAAAATCAGAGTTTTGCATGCAGAATGGCGCGATCCAGTCTGCCATGGCTCAACAAACCACGGTTTATACTCTGGAAACAAACCACAGTTTGTACCACAACAAACCACAATCTGTACTCTGGAAAAGTGCTCCGAACCGGGGGCTACACCCGGCATCAATGCCCCTGGAGTGGGGAGGGAATGGAGATTTTGCAGTATCCTTCCCCTGCCACGCCCATCAAGCCACGCCCACCAAGCCACGCCCACAGAACCGGTTGTAAAAAAAAAATTGAAACCCACTCTTGCTATAAACCCTGATTTACCTTAGGCAGCTTGGCATAGCGTCCCGTCCGGGTATCTCGGATGTAGCTGATATCCAAAATATCCACTTCCTGTCATTTTGGGTGGGTGTGGAGAAACAGGCCAAAAAAAAAAAAGGAGAAAAAAAGACATTTCTTCAATTAATGTGCCATATTAGCATCATGGCCCATTTCTGCCACATTCTCCTGCAGCGACAAGAACCGCAAAAACGTGTTAATTAGGCTAACTAACGAGGTCTTCCTTCTTCCTTGCCCGCCCCAACAAGGAACATATTAATTTTAGATTTGGGGGTTTTGTTGTCGTCGTTTTTTTTTTTTTTAAAAAAAGATCCTGCTGCCAGAAACCTCCTTTGGTTAAAAAAAAAAAAAAAAATCTCAAAAGCTGGCTTTGGCATAATTGAAGAAAAGGACGGAAGAAGAAGGGAAGGAAAAAAAACAAAGAAAGAAAGAAAGAAATCAGCAACAACAAACATTAGGGTTTTATTATATTGTGTTGGAGGCGGCTGCCCATTAGATGGGTTTTTTTTTTTAATCCGTTCGCACATCCTTCCCTGAGTTTGTTTTTTCTGGTTTTTTTCTTATCCGGGGGCTTTTTAGGAAACTCTCCATTGGGAATTGTGGGAAAGACACACACAGACACATGAGTCCGGTTAGAAAAAAGGAAAAAAAAAAAAAAAAGGCAAATTAGAGGTTTTGCAGTAGTGATTGTCGAAATGCCAAACAACTAATGAACCACAAGGAAATTTGTAGGGAAATTGGAAAGCTATTGAAAAACTCAAGCGGAGAGGAAATCGCTTTTGGAAAGGGTAAAAAAAAAACAAAACAACAAAAACCCACACCTGAAAGGCAAAGAATTGGCAATTTAAGGAGTGGATAATGGTGCTTTTAAAAAGAAAAAAAAAAAAATCGTGAGGATTTTTTTTTCTGCCTGCTGTTTCCAAAGCTGACATTCCTTTGCGAGGTGCGGCTGGTTTTTATTTTCTTTCTTCTTCTTTTTGCAGGGACAAAATACGAAGGGATTGCAACCTGAGCTTTTCTTTTTCTTTTGTTTTTGTTTTTCTTTAAAAAAGGGAGAAATTTCCCCTTTGAAAGGCCTGGAGCCAGAGGAAAAAAGAGGGGTATTTCTGTTTTTATTTTATTTTTTTTATTTTCCCTTGCACTTCTTTTCTTTCCACTCTATTTATTGTGATTTTGATATTATGTTTTATTGTATTTTTATTCATGCGGTCAATATTTTTTATTACTATTTTTTTATCGCATATTTATGTTTTATATTTGACTCGTATTTCTAGCCATCCTGCTTGCGGTGGTTAAAATTGAGGAGTTCCTGTTAACTTCGTATCGTTCGCAGTAGAGGGGAAAGCGGGCATAGTAAATAAATAAAATCTTTTTGGAGGAAAACATCAGGAGAGGGAAGAGGAGGAGGAGGAGGAGGAGAGGTTGGACAAGAGGAGGAGGAAGGAGGAGGAAGAGGATGAGGGATGATGATAGTGAAGGAGGAGGAGGAGGTTGGAGGAAGCAAGAAGGAGGAGGAAGAGAAGGAGGAGGAAGGAAAGGAGGAAGGAGAGGAAGAGGAGGAAGGAGAGGAGGAGAAGGAGGAGAAGGAAAGGAGAAAGAAGAAGGAAAAGGAGAAGGGGAAGGAGAGGAAGAGAAGGAGGAGGAAGGAGAGGAGAAGGGGGAAGGAGAGGAGGAAGAGAAGGAAGAAGAGAAGAAGGAGGAAGGAGAGGAGGAAGAAGAGAAGAAGGAGAAAGGAGAGGAGGAAGAGAAGAAAGAGAAGGAGGAAGGAGAGGAAGAGGAGGAAGAGAAGGAGGAGGAAGCAGAGAATGAGGAGGAAGGAGAGGTGGAAGAGAAGAAGGAAAAGGAGATGGAGGAAGGAGAGGAGGAAGAGGAGGGAGAAAGGAGAGGAAGAGGAGAAGGAGGAAGGAGAGGAGGAGGAAGAGAAGGAGGAGGAAGAGAAGGAGGAGAAGGAGGAAGGAGAGGAAGAGGAGGAAGAGAAGGAGGAGGAAGCAGAGGAGGAGGAGGAAGGAGAGGCGGAAGAGAAGAAGGAAAAAGAAGAAGGAGAGAAGGAAGAGAAGGAGGAAGCAGAGGAGGAAGAGAAGGAAAAGAAAGAAGGAGACAATTAGGAAGAGGAGGAAGAAGAAAGAAGAGGAGAAAAAAAATCCCAGTTTCAATCCGTTTCCTTGGCTTTTGAAGCCTGAAAACCTCCCAGCCAGCCAGCCAGCCAGCCAGCCAGCCTGCCTGCCTCCTCCAGCAACACCCGGCCTCTCTCACCCCAGAGATTTCTTGCCAAACCAGCTTAGCGGCTTCGAAGCCCTGAAAGGAGGAGAACGGCAACACAAATGCCCCAACCCAAACTCAAACTACGCAACCCGCCTTCCCCTGGGGTGGCATGTGTGTCTGTGCGGATTGGCACGGGCGTTGAAAGGAAAACCTATATACATGGCCCCCTCCGCAGCCAGCCCGGGTGAGACCCCACGGCAGAGGCGAGCAGGGTGGAAGTGGGCCTGTACCCCCTGATTGCCCCCCCACCCCAACCCCACCCAGAAAAAAAACCGCACGCCTGGGCTCCTGCAATAAACCAGATGCACCCAGAGCCTTTTCTGAGTTCCCACATCCGTCCACCGAGATAAAGAGGCCGGGTGCATTTCGAAAACGCTGGTAAAGAGATGGAAGGAAGCTGCGGGGAAATGCACGGGGGGAGAGGGGGGGGCGCAGAGGTTGAAGAAGGCAAAAATGCAAATACCAAACTCGGGCCGGTCCAGTAGAGGAAGAAGCCTTGAGGGTCCACTCGGAGAGTCACCAGAGCTCGGCTGGTCGGTTCCTGGAAAGGGAGGGGGGGAGGGGGGGAGAAACAGAAAAGTCAAAAATCAGATGTTCTTTTTCTTGCAAATTAGGGATTATTGCTAGTATCCCAGGGAAAGAGAGGGGGAGAGAAAGAGAGAGAGAGAAGGATGGATGGATGGATAGACGGATAGACGGATGGACAGACAGACGATAAATATAGACAGATGGATGGATAAATGATTGATAAACAGATGATTGGTAGTTGACAGGTGATAGAAGATAAATAGCTGGATGATTGATAGATGATAAATACATGGACAGATGGATGGATGGACAGATTAGATGGATAATAGATAGACAGATGATAGATAGATAGATAGATAGATAGATAGATAGATAGATAGATAGACAGAGACAGATATACTAACTGACAAATGGATAGATAAATGATTGATAAAGAGATGATTGATAGTTGACAGGTGATAGAAGATAAATAGATGATTGATACAGATGATAGATAGATGGACAGATGGATGGATGGATAAACAGATTAGATGGATAATAGATAGATGATAGATAGATAGATCTATCTATCTATCTATCTGATAGATAGGTAGATAGATAAATAGACAGATATACTGACTGAAAAATGGATAGATAAATGATTGATAAAGAGATGATTGATAGTTGACAGGAGATAGAAGATAAATAGATGATTGATACAGATGATAGATAGATGGACAGATGATGGATGGATGGATAGACAGGCAGACGATACATACAGATAGAAGGTGGATAAACGATTGATAAACAGATGATTGATAGTTGACAGGTGATAGAAGATAAATAGATGGATGATTGATAGATGATAGATACATGGACAGATAGATGGATAGATAGATTAGATGGATAATAGACAGATGATAGATAGATAAGAGAGAGAGAGAGACTGACAAATGGATAGATAAATGATTGATAATGATTGATAGTTGACAGGTGATAGAAAATAGACGATTGATAGACAGATGATAGATAGATAGATAGATAGAGATGATTGATAGACAGATGATAGAGATAAAACTTCTGTGCACATTTAAAAAACTATTTCCCAGTTTTACTTCCTATTTCAAGATGGCAAACAAAGCATCATTTTTTTTAAAAATCAGTAAATACGCAGGTTTAATGTTCTCGTAATAACTTTGGGCCATTTCATTCTTCCCGGCCCAGCCTACACTGCAAGGGCTGCGGTGGAGAAAATTTAGAGGAGAAAAATGAAAGATTTTTTAAGAAAAAGACATGGGAAAGAATTACGCTGTGTGCTTGCTGACAAAGTCCTCGACTTACGACCGCAAACACCCCCCCCCCCAGAATTTCCACTGCTAGGCAAGAATTCCCCAGCCCAGCATGCTTTAAGAGGGGGGTGGACTTCAACTCCCAGAATTCCCTAGTCAGCATGTTTTCCCAAGTAATTCTGGGAGCTGCCCAGACATAGTCCACGCATCTTAAAAGTTGCCAAGTTTGTCAAAAAGTTATCTAAAGCACTGCAGAAGAATTTGGAGGTCTGTCTAACTTCTGCCCTGAAGATAGTTTAAAAGTCCTTGAAAATTTGGCTTTCCTCCCAGGCCTTGGTGTATGATAGTGGCTGGGCCCCTTTGTTGGTTTTTTTGCATATTTTTGCAAAAGTTATGTAAATGTTATTTTTTTTCCCCCTAAACATTTGTTAATTTTCCCCCCTCTATTTTACCATCTTTACTTTTTGAAAGGAGAGGCTGCCCAGTGCCCGGAGATGTTTAAAATCAGGTGGCCCTCTAAATTTAATAAATGGGGGGAAAAAATAAATAAAACTTAAGAAATTCTTTGACTTTTCCTTTCCTCCCCACCCTAGAAAACCTCAAAGGGATGTGCCAGTCTAAGCTTCTTTTCACAAAAGCTGTGCTGCTAATCCTTTTTCCTTTTGACTTTCTCCTTAATTGTTGCCATTTAAAAACCCCTTTCGAGATTGGGCAGTCCGTTCACCTGCGATGACGCCCAGGGAAAATGAGCACGCCTGCAAATTTTCTCGGATCTGTTTGGCTCGCTTTTAAAACGTCCATTTCACTCCTTATGCATTTCCCCTGTGAAAGCAATCAATGACTCAAAAGTGAAAATTCTTGGAGAATGTTTCACGGAGCTGGTTGGCAGGCTTTAAAAGTAGGGTCAGGGACTTTTAAAAAGGAAAAAAAAATAAAAAACAGTCACCGATAAAATTGGAAGACTAAATTCCAAACCTCCACTGTTATGGGATCTGTAAAGACTCTGTACGTTATTTTAATGGTGATAATAGCTGTAATCTTGAGGAATCCTTGGGATAGGTGGGAATTATGGCTGAATTTTGAAATACGGCATGCTGTTTTCAAGATTAAAAATCAGAGTGAATCTGATTAGTAGCATCTTTTCCAGCTAGCATATTTTATTCAAAGGACAGCCTTCCTAAATATTGGAAGACTGCTACTGTGTGTGTATCATTCATTATCTATCTATCTATCTATCTATCTATCTATCTATCTATCTATCTATCTATATCTTTGAAGGCAGGACAAGAAACAAGAGAGAGAGAGAGATACATGGATGGATGGATGGATGGATGGATAGGAATATAGATGGATGGATGGATGGATGGATGGATGGATACATGGATGGATGGATGGATGGATCGAGAGGGATAGATAGATAGATAGATAGATAGATAGATAGACAGACAGATATACTAACTGACAAATGGATAGATAAATGATTGATAAAGAGATGATTGATAGTTGACAGGTGATAGAAGATAGATGATTGATAGATGATAGAGATAGATAGACAGACAGAGATGATTGATAGACATCTATCTATCTATCTAAATCTTTGAAGGCAGGACAAGAAGCAACAGAGATAGATAGATAGATAAGATAGATAGATAGATAGATAGATAGATAGATAGATAGATAGATACATGGATGGATCGATGGATCGATGGATGGATGGATGGATGAGGATAGATAGAAAGATAAATAGATAGATAGATAGATAGATAGATAGATAGATAAGATAGATAGATAGATAGATAGATAGATAGATAGATAGATAGATAGATAGATACATGGATGGATCGATGGATCGATACATGGATGGATCGATGGATGGATGGATGGATGAGGATAGATAGAAAGATAAATAAATAAATAGATAGATAGATAGATAGATAGATAGATAGATCCATTGCTTCTTGTCCTGCCTTCCGCTACTTAAATATTGTCTACTGTCTATAAGTACTGGCTATTATAAGTACAGGCTAGTATAAGTACTGGCTACTTATATATGGCTACTCTCTTTCTCTCTCTATATATAAATATATATAGACAGACATGATAGCAGTCTTCCAATATTTGAGGGGCTGCCCCAAAGAAGAGGGAGTCAAGCTATTCTCCAAAGCACTTGAGGGCAGGACAAGAAGCAATGGGTGGAAACTAACCAAGGAGAAAAGCAATCTGGAGCTAAGGAGGAATTTCCTGACAGTGAGAACAATTAATCGATTAAATGGCTTCCCTGCAGAAGTTGTGGGTGCTCCAAGTTTCTAAGAAGAATCTGGACAGCCGTTCGTCTGTTTCCTGCTCCTGAGCAGGGGGTTGGACTAGAGGACCTCCAAGGTCCCTTCCAACTCTGTTATTCTGTTGAAAGGAGATTCCACCGTGCATTGCACCAAATCAACAGGCCAGCCCAACCCTCAAAAAAACACGCTTACGATGCTCTTCTGTGGCCGAAAAAGTTCTCAGCTTGCAAACTTTCAGTTTAAACCAAAATGCAGCCAGGAAATCAAGTCTATCCTCGCTTGATTTCCCTAGAAGCAACTTGAGAGATTTTGAAGAGTTGGGAGGGAAATCTTTTCTGGTTTCCAATACTTTGAAAAGATATGGTGGCTGCTGAAATACCATTTGCAAACAGAGAGAGACAGAGTGGGAGAAACAGAGACAGACAGAGACAGAGAGAGGGAGGGAGGGAGAGAGAGAGAGAAGAGAGAGACAGACAGACAGAGACAAAGAAACTGAGAGGGAGAGAGAGAAAGAGAGACAGAGACAGAGACAAAAAGAGAGAGAGGGAGGGATGGAGGGAGAGAAGAGAGACAGACAGACAGACAGAGACAGAGAGAGAGAGAAGAGAGAGAGGGAGACAGAGGGAGGGAGGGAGAGGAGACAGACAGAGAAGAGAGAAGAGAGAGAGAGAGACAGGGAGGGAGAGAGGGAGAAGACAGACAGACAGAGACAAAGAGAGAGACAGAGAAGAGAGAGACAGAGAAAGAGAGACAGAAACAAAGAGAGGCAGAGACAGAGATTGAGAGATGGAGACAGAAAGAGAGAAGAGAGAAAGACAGAGGGAGGGAGGGAGAGAGAAGACAGACAGACAGAGACAAAGAGAGAGACAGAGAGAAAGAAGAGAGAGACAGAGACAAAGAGAGACAGAGAGAGAAGAGAGACAGATGGAGACAGAGAGAGGAAGGGAGTGAGGGAGAGAGAAAAGAGACAAAGACAGAAACAAAGAGAGACAGACACACAGAGAGAGAGAGAGAGAGAGAGAGAGAAAGAGAGAGAGAGAGAGAGAGAGAGAGAGACGGGTGGATGGGTGGAGGGAGCGAGACAGAGAGAAAATGTCACACATGCCATCAAGAGCTAGGAGCATCCCCAGGGCAGACAAAATTTCTTCCCCAGCCAAATTTTTTAATGCAAACCTCGCCCCACCCTCTGAGTGTGCACGCAAGATCCAGGAAAACCGGGCAGCGAGTTGATGAAAAGATTTTAAAAAGTGAACGGGGGGCTGGGGGGGGGCACGTTGCTGATTAAAGTGATTTGAATCGGCCTCTTTGCAAAAAAAAAAAAAAAAGGAACAACCCTTTCCACCAGATTTCACTAGCCGGCTCCCATCGGACACACCCGGAGCGTGACCTCGCACTCGCTCCCTGCCCTCTGGACCGTTATCTCTGTGGGAATATTGGCAGGGGAGAATAATCCCCGCTCTGCCACGGGCAATAAAACAATAACTAAAAGGACAAAGGGGTGTCAGAATCTATTTGCTCAGGCTGAAAGGGAGGGGTGGGTCTCTCTGTTGTGGACCCCGCCCCCACTCTCTACAGATAAGGGGAGAAAAGGAGACCACCAAGCAACTTATTTAATTCCCAACAGGTATGGAAGGAGTTGCAAAAACAAGAGGGACTTTGAAAGGTCTTTAAACGTTAACCTCCTGCTATAAATAACCCCAAGACCCCCTCCTAGGTAGTTTTTCAGGACCCCCCACCCAAATACCAGTCTATGGATTGAAAGTCTGTTTTGGCTATCAGCTTCTGTCCTGTTTAAAGCAGTATTTCTCAACCGTAACGATTTCAAGATGGGGGGACTTCAACTCCCAGGATTCTCTAGGTAGCATGCTTTAAGGTGGGTGGGCTTCTGTTCCCAGAGTTCCTTAGCCAGCAAGGAATTCTGGGAGTTGAAGTCCACCCCTCTTAAAGTATGCTGGCTGGGGGATTCTGGGAGTCAAAGTCCACCCCTCTTAAAGCATGCTGGCTGGGGGATTCTGGGAGTTGAAGTCCACCCATCTTAAAGCATGCTGGCTGGGGGATTCTGGGAGTTGAAGTCCACCCATCTTAAAGTATGCTGGCTGGGGGATTCTGGGAGTCAAAGTCCACCCCTCTTAAAGCATGCTGGCTGGGGGATTCTGGGAGTTGAAGTCCACCCATCTTAAAGTATGCTGGCTGGGGGATTCTGGGAGTCGAAGTCCACCCCTCTTAAAGTATGCTGGCTGGGGGATTCTGGGAATTGAAGTCCATTCATCTTAAAGTATGCTGGCTGGGGGATTCTGGGAGTCAAAGTCCACCCCTCTTAAAGCATGCTGGCTGGGGGATTCTGGGAGTTGAAGTCCACCCATCTTAAAGCATGCTGGCTGGGGGATTCTGGGAGTCGAAGTCCACCCCTCTTAAAGCATACTGGCTGGGGGATTCTGGGAGTTGAAGTCCACCCCTCTTAAAGTATGCTGGCTGGGGCATTCTGGGAGTCGAAATCCACCCCTCTTAAAGTATGCTGGCTGGGGGATTCTGGGAGTCGAAGTCCACCCCTCTTAAAGCATACTGGCTGGGGGATTCTGGGAGTCGAAGTCCACCCCTCTTAAAGTATGCTGGCTGGGGGATTCTGGGAGTCGAAGTCCACCCCTCTTAAAGTATGCTGGCTGGGGGATTCTGGGAATCCAAGTCCACCCCTCTTAAAGCATGCTGGCTGGGGGATTCTGGGAGTCAAAGTCCACCCCTCTTAAAGTATGCTGGCTGGGGGATTCTGGGAGTTGAAGTCCCATTTCCCCCCCCTCCCAAAGTTGACTAGCTTGAGAAAAAAAATTCTTCAAAAGGCTTAAACCCAGAGCCCAAGCAAGCTTCCCAGCGTGGCTCAAATCCCTTCGGGGGGCAGGGGGGGTGGAGAGAGAGACACGACACGGTTCTGCGTGCGGATTTGACCCCTTTGGCGATCTGTAAAATCTCGGATTTGACTTCATCTTGGATTCCCTGGGAGATTCCGCCCTGCAGCTGCTGTCCGAGAAAGGATTTCGAAGCCAAAATCGGAGGGATCCAAAGTTGGCAGAGAAATCCGGGAAGATGTTTCTTTGGACTTATATCCAAATATTTGTCGAGAGTTCTTTTCGCATCCTTCAGGCAGGAAAAAGGGGAAGGGAAGAAGAGAGGAGACAGAAAGAAAGATAGGAACCTCTGGGGTAGAGGCCCTCTAAATCGTGACCCCCAGCCCTGTGGAATGAACTTCCCACTGGAAGCGCGTAAGATCTCCGACCTCCGGGCATTTCGCTGTGCACTCAAGACCCTGTTGTTCCGCCAGGCCGGGCTATCGACATAATAATTTTAAATCGGGTGTTTTAAATTTCTGGGGTTTTAAATTGAGCCGAATTATTTAATAATTTTAAATTATTTTAATTGATGTTTGTCTTGGGCTTTTAATAGGCTGCACACCGCCCTGAGTCCTTCGGGAGAAGGGCGGTATAGAAATAAAATTATTCTATTATTCTATTCACTTCCATTTGGCCCCACCTGCTGCTTTTGGGGGTCCCCAGCCCCCCCAAACACCCTTCCATCCTACCCCAGCCCTCTCTTCTCCTTGCAACAAGGCCTGCAGACAGCAGCTGTTTAATGAAAAGAAGGATTACGGGCGACATTATAGCAGAATTCCAATATTTGAGGGGCTGCCCAAAGAAGAGGGGGTCAAGCTATTCTCCAAAACACCAGAAGGCAGGACGAGAAGCAACGGATGGAAACTATTCAAGGAGAGAAGCAACTTAGAACTAAGGAGAAACTTCCTAACAGTGAGGACAATTAACCAATGGAACAGCTTGCCACTAGAAGTTATGAATGCTCCAACACAGAAAATTTTCAAGAATTGACTGGAATTCGTGATGGCTAACCTTTTTGTCATCGCGTGCCAGGAAAGGGGGGGGCGGCAGAGGTTCGCGTGCACGTGCGCCCACACCCATAATTCTATGCACCCTACCCCGGGCATGCGACCCCCCTCCTCTCCCCCGCTCCTAGCACACGATAGCCCGGTAGGCCCGTTTTTCTTTCTCACCTGGCTCCAGATCCTCTCTATGCAACTGGGGAGGGCGAAAACAGCCTTCCCCACCCCTCTGAGGCCAAAACGGCCCATTTCCTTCAACTTCTGGTTGGACAGGAAGTGACTTTTTTGCTGTCCCCAGCCTCCAGAGACTCCGACACATACGCACCGGAGCTGAGCTGGCGTGCCAGGTGACATGGCTCTGCGTGCCGCCCGTGGCACGCGTGCCATAGGTTCGCCATCATGGATCTAGTGAAAAGAAGGACTAGGGGTGACATGATAGGAGTCTTCCAATATTTGAGGGGCTGCCCCAAAGAAGAGGGAGTCAAGCTATTCTCCAAAGCACCTGAGGGCAGGACAAGAAGCAACGGATGGAAACTAAGCAAGGAGAGAAGCAACTTAGAACTAAGGAGAAATTTCCTGACAGTGAGAACAATTAACCAGTGGAACAGCCCGCCACCAGGCTCTTCTTAAAAACCTCCAGTGTTGGAGCCACCCACAACTTCTGGTGGCAAGCAGTTCCACTGGTTAATTGTTCTCACTGTCAGGCAATTTCTCTTTGGTTCTAGGCTGCTTGAAGACTTCCAAGGTCCATATTCCAACTCTGTTATTCGGTAAAAAAAAAAAAGTTCGGCCTTCGCTTTCTTCCCTACCTCAGCAGGTCCGGGTGACACCGCAAAGGAGAAACGGAGGCCGCCTTTCGAGACCCACAACAATGAAGAGTGTGTGTCTGCAACCCTTTGCAATGCCACAAATTGCAGACTTCCTTCTGTCCCTGTAAGACAGCTGGTTTGAAATATTTGAGATAGGATTTGGAAAGGTTCAGCAAAAGAATATATATATATATATTTTCCCTGAGCAGCTCTGAATTTTTCCTCTTTCGATTGGTGTGTGTGTGTCGGGGGGGGGTCTCCTTTCTCCGCACCCCTCCCTCTCTTATTTGAGTCCCTCGGCATTAGAGGCTCAATTGGATGGGATATCTCTTTTATTTGACTGCTTTTTTCTTTTCTTTTCTTTTCTTTTTTTTCATTTCTAAGCCTCAACTTGGCTACTTCCTTTTTTGGGATTGGAGAGAAGGAAGTAGTCAAACACCCCGGGGCGGGTTGCGAGAGGCTGTTGAAGATTGTGAGGTTGTGAGGTTGTGAAACCCACAGCGGGGAAGGGGGGGGCAGGCAACGGATGAACCAGAGTGGGTGGGGGTGGGTGGGTGGGTGCGTGGGGGAAATGGGAGGTAAGGAAGGGGACTTAGCAGAAAAGGCAGTGGGAGGCTTTAATGGGGGGGGGGGAAATGTGAATTCCAGGGGATGAATTGGGATATTTGGGGGAAGATAACACAGCTGGGAAGATTTCACAGAAGGAAAAATATTAGGAATTAGCGCAGGAACACGGTACCTCTAGCCCTCTTTCTCGACCAATTTTTTTTTACCAATTTTTCAGACGGGTGGACGGACTTCAATTCCCAGAATCCCCTTAGCCAGCTTTTTTTGCCGCTTGCAGAGATTTCTGGGAGTTGAAGTCTCCATTGTCTTTAAAGTTTTTTTATTTTATTTTATTTTATTTTGATTTATATGCCGCCCTTATCCGGAGACTCAGGGCGGTTTACAATGCGTTAAGCAATAGCCTTCATACTTTTTGTACATATTTTATACAAAGTCAGCTTATTGCCCCCACAAACCGGGTCCTCAATTTACCTACCTTAGAAAGGATGGAAGGCTGAGTCAACCTTGAGCCTGGCGAGATTCGAACTTACAGTAATTGCAGACAGCTGGTGTTAATCACAATGCTATCAGTCTGCTGAGCCACCAGGCCCAAAGTTGCCAATTAACCGAGGAAGGTCATCTAGTCCAACCCCAAATCAGAAAGCTGAGAAACACCATTTCTAATTCAAGGAGAGTTTTTGGAGCGGGACGATTCCAGATGGGTGGACTTCAAACTCCCAGAAGTCTCCACCGCAGCAAGCAACGCTGGCTGGGGGAATTCTGGGAGTTGAAGTCCACCCAGTGACCAAGGTTGTCTCGACTCTCGGCTCCCACCTGCCCAATGTCTCCAGCTTCAGGCAGAGAAAAGGACACCACAAGGAGACCCCCCCCCCAAATTAGTAAGTGTCATCCCAAACACCAGGAAAGTATTGGCACAAACCGGTCAAGAGATGAGTCTACAAAGCTAGCTTGGATGGGCCATAGGAAAGTGTATGGATCAAGATTTTGGAGTGGAGGGGGAGAGGGAGACGGAGAAGAGGAGGGGAAGGGGCCACTTTGTAAAAGGACCCAAGCAAGGGGGAGAGCCTTTTTAAGGGGGAAAAGGCTCTTGGAGAAGGGGGGGGTTAAGGTCTTTGCAAGGGGAAGGGGGGCTCTTGGAGAAGGAAGGGGGCCCAAGCAGGCCCCAGGGGCTCAAAGCCAACTAATGGGCTGGGGGCTCATTTCTGCAACTCCCCTCCCCCCCCCAAAGGAATCACAGCAAATAAAGCAAAGTTTGCAACAACCTGATGAATTGATCAGGCAAGGAAGGAGCAAAGGATGAGTGATGGACACCCACCCACCCCGCTTGAAAAAGAGGGAGGGGTCTTCTTGGGGGGAGGGGCGAGATGCCTACGGAGAAAGAGGGAGCCAGATTGCGGGAGAAATTTGCATAAGGAAAGAGTTCTCCTTCTCTCTCTCTCTCTCTCTCTCTCTCTCTCTCTCTCTCTCTCTCTCTCTCTCTCTCTCTATATATATATATATATATATATATATTCTGCCCTCCTGCAGCTACAAAGAATTAGGAAGTTTGGAAGGAAAGGAATTTAAGAGCGTCTTACGAAATATAAGGATGGAGGCGGGGGGAGAGAGAGGGGGGAAGAAAGAGAGAGAGAGAGAAAAAGAAAGAAAGAAGGAAGGAAGGAAGGAAGAAAGAAAGATGGAAGGAAGGAAGGAAGGAAGGAAGGAAGAAAAAAGAAAGAAAGAAGGAAGGAAGGAAGGAAGGAAGAGAGAAAGAAAGAAAGAAAGAAAGAAAGAAAGAAAGAAAGAAAGAAAGAAAGAAAGAAAGAAAGAAAGAAAGAAAGGAACCAGCAGCCATTCCGGCTGGGGTGGGGTATCCTTTGCGCCCCCCTCCCTACAGCAGCAGACAAGGGGGGGGCATAACTCAGTGGAAAGTGAAAGGACTTTCAGGAAGGACGCTCTCTCTCTTTCTCTCACCGCCCCCCAACAAAGTGGCAGTGAGAAAAGATTAAAAAATAATAATAATCCTAGAAAAGCGTCTGTTTGTCTGTCACTCCCCACCCTCTCCGGCCGCGTTCTTAAGAAAGCAGGCGGTTCCCACCCATCCACCCACCCACCTCCCCCCGGATGTAAAGATGTGGGGTGCAAAGAAAGGGAAAGTGGGCGAGGGAGGGGCGGGGCGAGGGTCTCTTGAAAGGACATGCAAGAAAAGGGAGGCGAGGAAAGGGGGAAAGGCGAGAAAACTTTGCACCATGGAAGGAAAGGAAGGAAGGAAGGAAAGGGGAGGGAACTAAAGAAAGAAGGAAAGAAAAGAGAGTGAGGGAAGGAAGGAAAAAAGAGAAGAAGGAAGGCATGAAGAAATGAAGGCATGAAGAAATGAAGAAATGAAGGAAGGAAGGAGAGGGAGGGACGGTTTGAGAGGGAAGGAAGGGAAAGAGAAGGAGAGGGCAAAAGAAGGCAAGAGGGGAGGAAGGAAGGAAGGAGAGAAGGAGGGGAAAGGAGGGAGGAGAGAGGGAAGGAAAAGAGGAGAGAAGGAAGGAAGGACTGGAGGGAGGGAGAAGGGGAAGGGGGAAGGAAGGCAAAGAGAAGGAAAGAAAGAAGAAAGGAATGGAGGGAGGAGAGAGGAAGGAAGAAGTAGAGAGGAAAGGAAGGCAAGAGAAGGAAAGAAAGAAGGAAGGAGGGAGGAGAGAGGGAAGGAAGGCAAAGAGAAGGAAAGAAAAAAGGAATGAAGGGAGGGAGGGAGGGAGGGAGGAGAGAGGAAGGGAGGGAAGAGTTGAGAGGGAAGGAAGGAAAAGAGAAGGAAAGAAAAAAGGAATGAAGGGAGAGAGGAAGGGAGGGAAGAGTTGAGAGGGAAGGAAGGAAAAGAGAAGGAAAGAAAAAAGGAATGAAGGGAGAGAGGAAGGGAGGAGAGAGGGAAAGAAGGCAAAGAGAAATCTAGAAAGAAGGAAGGGAGGAAGGAGGAGAGAGGGAAGGAAGGAAAAGAGAAGGAGGGAGCGGAAAGAAAGGAAGGAAGGAAGGAAGGAAGGAAAGAAAGAAAAACAAGGGGTGGGTGGGGGGAGTCGCCCACTCACCTCGTCCCATTTCATGAACTTGCTGCCCTTGATGAGGGTCTCGGGGACGCGGAGGGGCTCCAGCTGGAGCGCGTGAACCCCGGGGCGCGCCCCGGCCATGGCTGCGCGCTGCTGGCCGCCGGGACCCCCGCCTGCGCCTGCCCGCTTCTCGCCTGCCGTTCCCAGGGCCGGAGCCTCCGGAGGCAGCGAGGCGGAGACTGAGCGGGAGGTGGGTCCGGGCCGGGGGAGGAGAGGCGGCTTAAAGAGGCCGCCCCGGTTCTCCCCCCACCCCGCCCGGGGGAGGAGCAGAGGGAGAGAAAAAGTTGGCCAACTTCTTGATCAAAAGTTGGCCAACTTCCCACGGGGCGGGTGTGTGTGTGTGTGTGTGTGTGTGCCAGGACTGCAGAGCCCATCGTTCCCCGCCGGGGTGGGCATAGAAGCCAGATCCATGGGCTTTGAAGGGGAGGGGGCTTGGAGGAAGGGATTGGGGGGAGCGGGAGGGGAGAGAAAAGCGAAAGGAGGGGGCCAGAAAAGTTTACAAACTTTTTTTTTGATCTGGAGATGCAGAGCAAAAGAGAAGCAGGGATACAGCCTCTCCAGCAAAAAAGGCAGACTCGTACAGAAGAGTCCTCGGGCTTATGGCCAGAATGGGTTCGATCTGGAATGTCCAGTTGCAGAGCGAGGCGGTTGTTAAGCGAGGAGAAATGGAGGGAGGGAAGGAAGAGAGGGAAGGAGAAAGGAAGGAAGGAAGGGGGAGGGAGGGAAGAAAAGAGAAAGGAAGAAAGGGAAGAGGAGGAAGGCAGGAAAGGAGAAAGGGAGGGAGGGAGGGAAGAGAGGGAAGGAGAAAGGAAGGAAGGGGGAGGGAGGGAGGGAAGAGAAAGGAAGAAAGGGAAGAGGAGGAAGGCAGGAAAGGAGAAAGGGAGGGAGGGAGGGAAGAGAGGGAAGGAGAAAGGAAGGAAGGGGGAGGGAGGGAAGAAAAGAAGGAAGAAAGAGAAGAGGAAGGAGGCAGGGAAAGAGAAATGGAGGGAGGGAAGAGAGGGAAGGAGGCAGGGAAGGAGAAATGGAGGGAGGGAAGAGAGGGAAGGAGGCAGGGAAGGAGAAAGGAAAGGAGGGAGGGAGGGAAGAAAAGAAGAAGGAAGGAGGGGAAGAGGAGGAAGGCAGGAAAGGAGAAATGAAGGGAGGGAAGAGAGGGAAGGAGGCAGGGAAGGAGAAAGGAAGGAAGGAAGGGGGAGGGAGGGAAGAAAAGAGGAAGGAAGAGAGGGAAGAGGAGGAAGGCAGGAAAGGAGAAATGGAGGGAGGGAAGAGAGGGAAGAGAGGGAAGGAGAAAGGAAGGAAGGGGGAGGGAGGAAGGGAAGAAAAGAAGGAAGAAAGAGAAGAGGAGGGAGGGAAGAAAAGAGGAAGGAAGGAAGGGAAGAGGAGGGAGGCAGGAAAGGAGAAATGGAGGGAGGGAGGGAAGAGAGGGAAGGAGGCAGGGAAGGAGAAAGAAAGGAAGGGAGGGGGAGGGAGGGTGGAAGGAAAACATTGAGAAGATAGGGAAGGAAAGAAGGAAAAGATAAAGAAGGAAAAAAAGGAGGGAGGGAGGGAATGAAGGAAGGAAAAGATAGAAGGTAGAAAAGGAAGAAGGAAGGAAAGAAGGAGGGAGGGAAAGATAGAGAAGGTAGGGAAGGAAGCCCCCCCTTTTTTTAAAAAATCCACTCGGATTCCCGCAAACTCCTGGAAAAACTTTTTTTTCCCCCACCCTCCCAAAAAATGTCATTCCGGCTTCTGCAACTTTTTGAATTGTTGGAATTCTTCCGAAAGTTATTATTGGACGTCTGAATTTTTTTGCACGCTCTGTGTCTTGTTTTTATTTGTATTTTTATTTTCCCCCCCCTTTTTGGGGGGGGGTCTTGTTTACTAGTCCTTCGCTTCCCGCCGACTTTTTTCTCCGCTTCAAACCCCCTGGAAGTTCGAAAGTGAAGTCGGCTTGCTTCCTCGCTGGATCCGAGCCAAGTTGGCTTAATGCTTGCATGTTGTTAAATATTTTTCCGGCGAAAGCCAAAAAAATAAATCTCTTTGGAGGTTTTTCCTTCGGTTCCTGGGAAATCCTAGGCTTTCCAAGCAATCGCACGGGCCGTGACATTTCTAATTTTAAGTTTCTGAACTTCAACCCCCCTCAGACGGCTCTCACGGAGACCGGACTTCACAACAGCTCGTTTAGCGACCGTTCCAAAGTTACAGCGGCCCTGGGGGAAAAAAAGGGGGAGGGGCTCAGTAGGACCGCTTTCCCGCACTTAAAACGACGGTTGCAGGTCGCGTGATCGAAATTCAGATGCTAGATAATAAAGCGTGGAGATGAGATACGAAATTAATGTACGATCAAATATATGAAATGTTTTCTTTTGTTAAATAATGGTCGTATGAGTATTATAATACAAAGGGATATATATATATATAAAACGGTTAAATAAGAGAAATCAAATCATTGGTGAGTTTGGATATGGGATTGTACGCAAAAGAATTTCGACCGATCGACACGCTGCCTGTGATTGTATTTGAATGAGGTTTTGTTTTTGTTTTAAATAAACAAATTTTTTCCAAAAAAAAAAAAAAGAAAAGAAATTCAGACGCTTGGAAACTGATTCGTATTTATGACGGTAGCGGTTTTCTCCCAGGGTGACGTGGATTCCCCCCGTTTGCGAGCTTCGGGCAAGCAAAGTCCATCGGGAAGCCAGATTCGTTTAACGACCATGTTGCTGCGGCGAGTCGCTTAACAACGGTGGCAAGGAACGTCGTAAAATGGGGCGAATCTCACTCAACAGCTAGCAAATTCAGACGCTTGGAAACTGACTCGTATTTATGACGGTAGCAAGGTCCCCGGGGTGACGTGATCCCCTTTTGCGACTTTTGAACAAGCCAAATCAATAACTTAACAACCGTGTTGCTCACTTAACAACGGGGATTCGCTTAACAGCCGGAGCAAGAAAAGTCGTAACGCGGGGCGGAATTCACTTAACGACTAGCAACAGGAAGTTTGGGCTCAGTTGTGGTTGTAAGTCCAGGACTACCTGTATGGTGGCTACTTATTTCTCCAGCTCTTTGTTTTAATTTGAGGACTAGCAGCTTGCTCAATCGTTCAAACCTTGCGACAGGCGAGAGGGTTGAAAGCCACAAAGGCAGGCTGAGACTTTTGAAAGAGCTGCTAGCTGGGATCCTGTAGCGGAGTTTTCCTCACTTTTCTGGTTGCTAAGTGAGGTAGCTGTTTACCGAGTTGCACCCGATCTCGTGGTCGTTAAGCGAATCCGGCTTCCCCCCTGTTTCGATCACACGACCTGCAACGGTCCTTAAAGGGGAAGGACTGGCTGTAATTTTTTTTTTTTTAATATGTTGTAACTTTGAACGGTCGCTAAATGATTCGTCGTTCAGTCAAGGGACTTACGTGGCACCGGCTAAGTCGGGCGCTGGGTTTGTAAGCTGCAGTACCACCTTTGAACCACTGGGGATGCCCAAGCGGGGTGATTGAGAAGCCACGACAGACAGCGCCCTCTACAGGTGAAGAAGTGACACTGCAAGATCTGAAGAAGCTGATTTGAAGTTAGCGTAGAAGATGCTTTTCGTCTCCTGTTGCTTTGAACGATGGTCAATTCCTTTCTTTCTTCTCCTTCCTTCCTTTCCCCACTCCTTTTCTTTCCTTCCTTCATCCCTTCCTTCCTTCGCCCACACCATTGTTTTCCTTTCTTCCTGCTCCCTCTTCTTTCTTTCTTCATCCTTTCTTCTCCTTCTTTCCTCCCTCCTTTCTCTTCTTTCTCTCTTTGTCTTCTTACTTTCATCTTTTCTTTCTTCATCTTCCTTTTCCCACATCCTTTCCTTCCTTCCTCCTTCCTCGTTCTTTCTTTGACTTTACTTTTTTCATCTTTTCTTTCTTCATCTTCCTTCTTTTTCCCACTCTCCTTCCTTCCTTCCTTCCTTCATTCCTTCCTTTTTCTTTCCTTCCTTCTTTCATCCCTTCCTTCCTTCCTCCACACCTTTTCCCCCTTTTTTCCTGCTCCCTCTTCTTTCTTTCTTCATCCTTTCTTCTCCTTCTTTCCTCCCTCTCTCCTTTCTCTTCTTTCTTTCGCCTTCTTACTTTCATCTTTTCTTTCTTCATCTTCCTTTTCCCACTTCCCTTCCTTCTTTCCTACGTCCTTTCTCTTTCTTTCTTTGACTTCTTACTTTTTCATCTTTTCTTTCTTCATCTTCCTTCTTTTTCCCACTCTCCTTCCTTCATTCCCTCCTTTTTCTTTCTTTCTTCTCTTTCCTTTCTCCATTCCTTTTCTTTCCTTCCTTCCCTCCTCTCTCTTTCTTTCTTTCTTTCTTTCTTTCTTTCTTACTTTCTCTCTCTCTTTCTTACTTTCTTTCTCTCTCTTCCAGAAAGAAAGTCTCAAAAATATCCTTGAAAGAGATGGATGAACTGTACACCTGGCTGGAGTGTGATTAGAACTTGGATGAGAGACCACAAGGAGATCACGTGACTGGTCGAATAGAGAGCGAAATAAAAGAAATTGCAGAAAAATAAACCCCTCGGAATCCCTGCCAAGAACATCACCCAGATGCGCCCATAAGTCGCCAGCGCAAACGAAACAAGACTAAACATTTTAAAATTAAATTGCATTAAAATTAAATTGCATTTTGGCCCACTCGGTAGCTGGTCTTTGGCCCTGCCCATTCCAGTTTATTGCATAAGATTTTGCATATAAATCTTGTTTCAGTTATGGACATTTTTTCGTTTAGGTGTTTTGTGGTTTTATTTCGACTCGACCCCAAAACTGCCCTCAAAAACGCCCCTTCCGTTTCTCTTTTGCTGATTGGCAATTTTGGATTTTCAGACAAACCAACTCCGGAAGGTGGGTCCAAAAATTTGCTTTTCAGATGGGGGGGTGGGTGGGGACCCTGCAATCCAGCTCTTGGATCAGTGTCTCCCACAAAGAGAGAATGCATTCCTTAATATTTTTTTTTTTTAAATATAAACAACGGTTCTTTTAACTCCCACAATAGTGCTCGGGCAATATTTCAGAATTCGACTCCTTTTATGGTGAAAAACTTGGCGGCAGGTCCCTAAATCCAAATTTTATTAATGGGGAGTTTATTTTAAGATGGCAACGTTGGCGCCCACAACTCCTAGTCTTTCTTCTTTCCTTTCTTTTCCTTCCTTCCTTCTTTCTTTCTTTTGTTCTCTTTCCTTCCTTCCTTCCCTCCATCCCTCCTTCCCTCCGTTCTCTATCTTTTCCTTCCTCTCTTCCTCCCTCATCTTTTTCCTTCATTCCTTCCTTCCCTACCTTCTCTATTTTCCCTCCCTCCTTCTTTCCTTCCGCTTCCTTCTCTACCTTTTTTTAATCTTTTCCTTCTTTCCTTCCCTATCTTCTCAATGTTTTCCTTCCTCCCTCCCCTCCTTTCTCCTTCCCTGCCTCTTTCCTTCTCTTCCCTCTCTTCCCTCCCTCCATTTCTCCTTTCCTGCCTCCCTCTTCTTCCCTTCCTTCCTTCCTCTTTTCTTCCCTTCCTCCCTCACCCTTCCTTCCTTGCCTCCTTCCCTCACTTCCCTCCCTCCCTCCCTCTCTCCTTTCCTGACTCCCTCCTCTTCCTTTTCTTCCTTCCTCTTTACTTCCCTCCCTGCCCTCCCTCCTTTCCTTTCTCCTTTCCTGACTCTCTCCCTCCTCTTCCCTTTCTTCCTTCCTCTTTTCTTCCCTTCCTCCCTCACCCTTCCTTCCTTCCTTTCTCCTTCCCTGCCTCCTTCCCTCTCTTCCCTCCCTCCCTCCCTCCCTTTCTTCTTTCCTGACTCCCTCCTCTTCCTTTTCTTCCTTCCTCTTTTCTTCCCTCCCTCCTTTCCTTTCTCCTTTCCTGACTCCCTCCCTCCTCTTCCCTTTCTTCCTTCCTCTTTTCTTCCCTTCCTCCCTCCCCCTTCCTTCCTTCCTTTCTCCTTCCCTGCCTCCTTCCCTCTCTTCCCTCCCTCCCTCCCTCCCTTTCTTCTTTCCTGACTCCCTCCTCTTCCTTTTCTTCCTTCCTCTTTACTTCCCTCCCTCCCTCCTTTCCTTTCTCCTTTCCTGACTCCCTCCCTCCTCTTCCCTTTCTTCTTTCCTCTTTTCTTCCCTCCCTCCCTTCCTTTCTCCTTCCCTCTCTTCCCTCCCTCCCTCCCTCTCTCCTTTCCTGACTCCCTCCTCTTCCTTTTCTTCCTTCCTCTTTACTTCCCTCCCTGCCCTCCCTCCTTTCCTTTCTCCTTTCCTGACTCCCTCCCTCCTCTTCCCTTTCTTCCTTCCTCTTTCCTTCCTTCCCTCCCTCCTTTCCTTCCTAAGAACATCCCTGCAGTCCAGTTCATTTGCAACTGGCCAGAAGCCAATTCCCAGAGGAAACCTTAATAGAAATAAACAGGAGGCTGGAATTGTATCACCCCAGAATGGATCCCCAAACTCCGCCAAGTGGAAAAGACACAAATCCATGAAAAAAAAAAAAAAACCCAAAATTATCCCCAAATCAAACGCCCGCAGTGACTCGGTTCACTTTGTTTCCTGCAAACTGGGAGGCGACGTTGAACGCAAGTGATAATATTTCTCAGGTGGGTCAGTATTATAAAACGGACAAAAAGGAAATGCCGTGTGAAAGTTGGAGGCGAAAAGCCCAACAACAATGCCGCAAATTGTGTTGTGTGACGAGCTCGCATTGTGGGGTTGTTTTTTTTTTCCCCTCCCAGAAAAAGAACACAGGTGCAAAGCGAGACAGGTAGTCCTCGCCGTTAACGACCGCAGTTGAGCCCAGAGTTTCCGTCGCTAAGCGAAATAGGCAAGCCGAAGTCAGATAACACGGTGGTGTTTCGCTTAGCGACCGAGTTGCCCGTCCCCTTTGAAGTCACTAAACGAGGACTCCCCGTAATGCAATATAGGAAGTTGGGTTTGTGCAAAAGTGTTGCTTTTGGGGGCTCCGTGTGTGTGCAAGGAAATCCAGCCCGCTGGGAATGCTTTGGTGTCCTTGCAAAACCTGGGAAAAAGGGGTGTGAATTCGGGAACCCAGGCAAGATGGGTTGTGGGAATGCAACCTGGGTTTCCCCCTTTGGGTGGTGAGGTTAATGGATTTCTCTTTTGACACCTGTGGATGCCATTTGTCCTGGGAAGAGCCTGCCATCTTGTGGAGGGTGTGCAGAACTACACGCGGACTAAGAAACCTGGATCCTGGTTCTTATTTTAAGGACAGAACCGACAGAGGAACGCAAATCAAGAACCACCTTTTTTAAAAAAAAACATTTAAAAAGTATGAATCAAGAGTGAAGGAAAAGAAAACCCAGAAGTTATATCATCAACTTGAATGGGAGTCCTCTATTCTTTCCTCCTCTTTCTCCTCCTCTTCCTTCTTCTTCCTTCCTTCTCTCCCCCCTCCCTCCTCCTCTTTATTCTTTCCTCCTCTTCTTCTTCCTCCTCCTCCTTCCCTCCCTTCTTCTCTCCCCCTCCCTCCTCCTCTTTATTCTTTCCTCCTCTTTCTCCTCCTCTTCCTCCTCCCTCCCTCCTTCTCTCCCCCTCCCTCCTCCTCTTTATTCTTTTCTCCGCTTCTTCCTCCTCTTCTTCTTCCTCCTCCTCCCTCCCTCCCTTCTTCTCTCCCCCTCCCTCCTCCTCTTTATTCTTTTCTCCTCTTCTTCCACTTCTCCTTCCTCCTCCTCTCCCTCCTCTTTATTCTTTTCTCTTCTTCTTCCTCCTCTCCTTCCTCTCCCTCTTTATCCTTTTCTCACCGTTTTCCACCTCTCCTTCCTGCTCCTCCTCCGCCTCTCCTTCCTTCCTCTCCCTCCTCCTCCTCCTCCTCTCCCACATCTTTATCCTTTTCTCTTCTTCCTCCTCCTCCTCTTTGCAAACCCTACTCCCTTCTAGCTACCTAGTTGGGTCATGAAACGTCTGCAAGAAAACCCCCAAGCTCAGAGAGCAACGAAGACCCCACAGCCCTCCTCTTCCTCCTCCTCTTCTCTGCAAACCCTACTCCCTTCTAGCACTGATGATGTTACCTACTTGGGTCATGAGACGTCTGCAAGAAAACCAACAAGCTCAGAGAGCCCCAAGGATCTCCTCATCTTACCAAAGTCATCCTCATATCCTTTTCCCAAACTCCCAAGAAAGCAGCGTTCGGCCTTCCCATCAGGAACAGATGCTCAAAAGGGCGAAGAATCCGACTCCAGATCAAAATCTCTTTTGACAAGATGTTAACCGCGTCTTTTGCCAGCAGACGCTGAATCTGCAAAAGGCAACATGGCTTAAGTTTGGTCGCTGGCTTTGGAATCTCCCTATCAGCCGACTGCAAATTTATTTTATTGGCTGGCTGGGTGTCTACGGCTAGTCCTCGACCTCCGACCACAATCAGAAGCAGAAGTTGCGTTTGTTAAGTAACCCAGTGAAGTGAGTTGCGCCCAGTTTTATGACTTTTGTTTGCCACCGTGTTGTACCACTGCAGTTGTTAAGTGAATCAGTTAAGGCCAATAAGCAAATCAGGCTTCCTCCTCCATTGACTTTGCGTGACCCTACGATGCTGCAACCATTGTAAACGATGCCAATTGCCACGCGCCAAATTTCACAGGACTGGGGGCATGCTGTAACAGTTGTAAATGTGAGGACTGGTCGTAAGTCACTTTTTTCATTGAAGGAAAAGAGAGAAAGAGGGAGGGAGGGAGGGAGGGAGGGAGGAGGGAGGGAGGGAAGGAAGGGAGGGAGGAAGGAAGGAAGGATGGAAGGAAGGAAGGAAGGAAAAGAAAGAAAGAAAGGCAGGCAAGCAGGCAGGCAGGAAGGGAGGGAGGGAGTAAGGAAGGAAGGAAGGAAAGAAGAAGGGCAGGAGACAGGGAGGAAGGAAGGAAAGGGGAGAGAGAGAGAGGAAGGAAGGAAGGAAGAAGGGAGGCAGGGTAGCAGGGAGGAAGGGAGAGAGAAAGGAAAGAAGGAAGGAAGAAGGGAGGGAGACGGAGGAAGGAAGGAAGGAAGGGGGAGAAAGAGAGAGAAAGGAAGGAAGGAAGAAGGGAGGAAGGATGGAAGAAGAAAGGAAGGAAGGAAGGAAGGAAGGAAGGAAGGAAGGAAGGAAGGAAGGAAGGAAAGGCAGGCAGGAAAACTGGAGGAAGGGAGAAAGAAAGGAAGGAAGGAAGGAAGAGGAAAGAAGAAGGGAGGGAGACAGGGAGGAAGGAAGGAAAGGGGAGAGAGAGAGAGGAAGGAAGGAAGGAAGAAGGGAGGCAGGGTGGCAGTAAGGAAGGAAGGGAGAGAGAAAAGAAAGAAGGAAGGAAGGAAGAAGGGAGGGAGACAGGGAGGAAGGAAGGGGGAGAAAGAGAGAGAAAGGAAGGAAGGAAGAAGGGAAGAAGGAAGGAAGAAGAAAGGAAGGAAGGCAGGAAGGAAAGGCAGGCAGGCAGGCAGGCAGGCAAACTGGAGGAAGGGAGAAAGGGAGGGAGAAAGGAAGGAAGGAGGGAAGGAGGATGGGAGGAAAATTGGAGGGAGGGAGGGAGGAAAATGAAGAAAAAAAAAGAGAGAAAGGAAGGAAGGTTCTGCACATGCTCAAAAATGCCCAGTTCTCTCCCATATGTAGAGCTAAGCGTCTTCATCAACCAAAGCTTCTAAATGGCCCCTTCACGAACAAGAAAATCAAAATCCAAGAACAGGATTAGAAGATCCGTGCAGTAGTAGAAGGACACTCCAAGGCTTTCTCCCGGATTCTCCCTTGGGACAGGAGAGGAGGAAGTCTGGCTTTATTGATGGACGGGATGATGGATTTAATTTAATCCCTTTTTTCAAAAACCAGCAAATTACAGTCGCTGGATTTCATGGGTGGATCTCCTTTGTCCTGTCAAAAAAAATCTCCCCTAGTGATTTCTCAGCGGAGCCGGAAGGGGGCAGACGTGAGCTGAGCGTGTGTTTGCACTCCCATTCGGAGACCTGCGTTTATCAGACCGGCTATCTTATAATGTTCTTTTTTTTTCTTTTGTTCCTTCCTTCCTTCCTTCCTTCCTTCCTTCCTTCCTTCCTTCCTCCCCTCCCTCTCTATATTTCCCTCCTTCCTTCTCTATCCCTTCCTTCCTTTCCTTCTTCTTCACTTCCTCCCTGTCTTTTCTTTTTCTTTCATTCCTCTTCTTCTCTTCCTTCCTTCTCCATTTCATTTTTCCTTCCTTCCTTCCCTTCTTCACTTCCTCCCTCCTGTCTTTTTTTTATTTCTCTTCTTCTCTTCCTTCCTCATTTCCTTTCATTTTTCCTTCCTTCCTTCTTCCTTCCTCTTTCCTTCCTTCTTTTCCTTCCTTCCTTTCTCTCTTCCTTCCTTCCCTCCCTCCCTCCTCTCTTTCTCTTCCTTCCTTCCTTTTTTTCCTCTTTTCTTTTTCGTTTAATGACTGTCCAGGGTAATGGATGGGAAGAAGAAGAGAAGGGAGGGAGGGAGAACAGAGGGAAGCAAGGGAAGGAGGGTGCAGAGAGAGAAGGAAAGAAGGAAGGAGGAAAGGAAGGGAAAGGAAAGGAAAGGAAAAAGGAGGGAGGGGAGAGGGGAGTAAAGGAAAGGGAAAGGAAGGGGAAAGGAAAGAAGGCAGAAGGGAAGGGAAAGGAAAGGAAGGGAAGGGAAGGGAAGGGAAGGGAAGGGAAAGGAAGGGAAAGGAAAGGAGGCAGAAGGGAAAGGAAAGGAAAGGGAAAGGAAGGGAAGGAAAGGAAAGGAAAGGAGGCAGAAGGGAAAGGAAAGGAAGGGAAGGGAAGGGAAGGGAAAGGAGGCAGAAGGGAAGGGAAAGGAAAGGGAAGGGAAAGGAAGGGAAAGGAAAGGAGGCAGAAGGGAAAGGAAAGGAAAGGGAAAGGAAGGGAAGGAAAGGAAAGGAAAGGAGGCAGAAGGGAAAGGAAAGGAAGGGAAAGGAAGGGAAAGGAAAGGAGGCAGAAGGGAAAGGAAGGGAAAGGGAAGGGAAGGGAAGGGAAGGGAAAGGAAGGGAAAGGAAAGGAAAGGAAAGGAAAGGAAAGGAAAGGAAAGGAGGCAGAAGGAAAGGGAAAGGAAAGGGAAGGAAAAAAAAGGAAAGGAAAGGAAAGGAAAGAGAAAACTTTTCTGCTAAGTTTAAGCAAGAAACCTCTTGCTTCCTTTGCATCTGGTTCCAAGGGGGATCCCTTCCCCTTTCCCTAGGATTTCTTCCCCACCCCCCCCCCAAAAAAAGCCCCTGGCATTTCACAGGAGGCCTGCTTCTCCAGCCCCTGGGAAAGCTGCTCTTAATCTGGAGCAGACCAGGCGGAGAAAGTCTGACTCAGCGCAGCTGCTCCAGACTTTTCTTCTCCTTGGCAGGAAGTGGCTGAATTGAGCTTCTATTGGGGCCCAGGTCACGTGAAACCCCCCCCCCTCTTCTTCCGCCTTCCCAGCCCCCCCCCCCCAAACTTTCCCTTGCAAGGATCCTGTATCTTAAAGCCATAGAAATCCCTCTTTGGGACTGTCACACAATAGGCCATTTTGCTGCAAGCACATCACTGGCCTTTTATTAATACCATTATTCTTATTTTTTCTTATTTTTTTCTTTATTTTTTCCCTTGCAGGATAACAAAGCGTCTTGTGACTTTGTCAACAATCGGCCACAGATTCTGCTTTTTCTGAATACCTGCTTAAAAAATACTCAATTTTTTTCTTATTGGGGGGGGGGGCAGCGCAGAATTCCCTCCTTTTTTTAAAGGGAGGCACGCAAACCCTAAAAAATAGCATTTTTTTTTCCCTATTGCCCTTTCTGCTCCTGATGCAAAAATCTTTTGCAAAAAAAAAAAATAAAAATAAAAAAGGTGTTAGCAGAAAGGGAGAGTGGGGGGAGGAGATTTGAAGGAAATAAAAAGCCAAGAGGACACTTATTTATTTAAGGGATAAATAAGTTTATTTCTAAGGAATAAATGCCGGGATTCCCACACCCCTTTTCCCCTGCTGATGCCATCATCGACCGTAGGGGCAATCCAGCACCTCAAACTTTAAATTTACTTTTTAATTTAGGTCAATGAATTCACTCTTCTCTTTTTGTTTGTTTTTCGTTTTGATTTAGGGTCACGGACGTGAGATGGGCGGCGTAGACGTTTAAGGAATAAAATTAATAAAATGTTGAAAATGCAAGCGATGGCAAAGTAGAAGGGGCTTGTCTAAATCAAGGGATCCCAACCTTGGCAACTTTAAGCCTGGAGGACTTCAACTCCCAGAATTCCCCAGCCAGAAGAGCTGGGGAAGAGAAGGAGAAAAAGAAGGAGAAGGAGCAGGAAGAGCAGGCGGAGGAAGAAGAAGAGGAAGAAGAGCAGGACGAAGAGGAGGAGGAGGAAAAGGAAGGGGAGTGGGGGAAGGAGAGGAAGAAGACAGAGGGGAAGAAGGAGAAGGAGAGGAGAAGGAGAAAAAGAAGGAGCAGGAAGAGGAAGAGCAGGAGGAGGAAGAAGAACAAGAGGAACAAAGAGAAGGAGGAGGAAAAGGAAGAGGAATGGGGGAAGGAGAGGAAGAAGACGGAGGGGAAGAAGGAAAAGGAGAGGAGAAGGAGAAAAAGAAGGAGCAGGAAGAGGAAGAGCAGGAAGAGGAAGAGGAAGAAGAGCAGGACAAAGAGAAGGAGGAGGAAAAGGAAGGGGAGTGGGGGAAGGAGAGGAAGAAGGTGGAGGGGAAGGAGAAGAAGGAGAAGAGGAAAAGAAAGAGAAGGAGGGGAGGGGAGGGGGAAGAGGAAGGAGGAGGAGGAGGAGAAGGAAGGGGACTGGAAGGAGAGGATGATGTAGTAGGGGAAGACCTGAGAAGGAGAAGATGAAGAAAAAGTAGAAGGAGAGGGAGAGAAGCGGGCAGGGGGAAGAAGAAGGAGAAGGAGAAGAAGAAGAAAGAGAAGAAGAAGGAAAAGAAGAAGGAGAAGAAGAAGGAGGAGGAGGAGAAGAAGGAGAAGGAGGAGGAGGAGGAGAAGGAGAAGAAGAAGAAGAAGAAAGAGAAGAAGAAGGAAAAGAAGAAGGAGTGGGAGAGAAGGGGGCAGGGGGAAGAAGAAGGAGAAGGAGAAGAAGAAGAAAGAGAAGGAGAAGGAAAAGAAGAAAGAGAAGAAGAAGGAGGAGGAGAAGAAGGAGAAGGAGGAGGAGGAGAAGGAGAAGAAGAAGAAGAAGAAAGAGAAGAAGAAGGAAAAGAAGAAGGAGGAGGAGAAGGAGAAGAAGAAGAAGAAGAAGAAAGAGAAGGAGAAGGAAAAGAAGAAAGAGAAGAAGAAGGAGGAGGAGGGGGAGAAGGAGGAGGAGGAGAAGAAGAAGAAGAAGGAGCCAGCCATCTCCACCGGGTGGGCGTAAGGTGCGAACAATCGCGGGGTGGAAGGCAGCGGGTGGAGTGGGGAGGGAGGGGGGGAGGGCAACGGTCCCGCCCTTCCCTTCCCTTCCCTTCCCTGGGACGGGGGGGAGAGGGCGGGGGAGGGAGGGCGATTTCCTGCGCAGGGAGGGAAGGAGGGAGACCGGCGCAACCGGGACAAAGCCGGGAGGGACGGGGGGAGGACAGGGAGGGAGGGGAAAGCGAGAGCGGGCCCTTTAAGGGGGCGGGGTGGGGAGGGGAGGGGAGGGGGAGGGGGAGGGAGGGAGCCAGCGACACCGGCGGAGGCAGGATCAGGAGCAGCAGCAGCCTCGGCGGACGCAGCCTCGGGACAAAGGGGGGAGGCTGGGGATCGGGACCGTCCTCCCTCTTGCAAAGAAAGAAAGGAAGGAGAGAAAGAAAGGAAGGAAGGAGAGAAAGAGAAGAGAAGAGAAGGGGGAGGCTGGGGATCGGGACCGTCCTCCCTCTTGCAAAGAAAGAAAGGAAGGAGAGAAAGAAAGGAAGGAAGGAGAGAAAGAGAAGAGAAGGGGGAGGCTGGGGATCGGGACCGTCCTCCCTCTTGCAAAGAAAGGAAGGAGAGAAAGAAAGGAAGGAAGGAGAGAAAGAGAAGAGAGAAGAGAAGGGGGAGGCTGGGGATCGGGACCGTCCTCCCTCTTGCAAAGAAAGAAAGGAAGGAAGGAAGGAGAGAAAGAAAGAGAAGAGGAGAAGAGAAGGGGGAGCCGGGGGGGGGTCTGCACGCGGGGGCTCTTCTCCTCGCTCTCCCCGGGCACGTGCGGCGCGGGCTCCGGCCGGGAACAAAAGCGGCTGCCCCGCTGGCGGATGGCGGCTCCGTGCAGCCCGGAGAGCGGCCCGCCGGGGGACCGGCCCCGCGTCTACTTCCAGAGCCCGCCGGCGGGGAGCGGCCCGGGGGCGGCCGGCGGGGAAGCCGGCGAGGACGAGGAGGGCCCGGGGCGGCGCCAGGGACGCGTGACGGTGAAATACGACCGCAAGGAGCTGCGGAAGCGGCTGCACTTGGAGGAGTGGATCCTCGAACAGCTGACCGTCCTCTACGACTGCCAGGTGGGCGCCCGAGGGAAGGAGAAGGGAAGGGAAGGAAGGGAGGGAGGGAGGAAAAGAGAGAGGGGAGGAGAAAGGAAGGAAAGAAGAGAGAGGGAAGGAGAAAGAAAGAGAAAGGAAGGAAGGGAGAGGGAAGGAGAAAGAAAGAGGGAGGGAGGAAGGAAAAGAGAGAGGGAAGGAAGGAAGGAAGGAAAAGAGAGAGGGAAGGAGAAAGAAAGAGGAAAGGAAGGAAGAGAGAGAGGGGAGGAGAAGGAAGGAAGGAAAGAGAAGGAAGGAAGGAAAAGAGAGAGAAGGAAGAGAGGAAGGAAAGAGAGAGGGAAGGAGAAAGAGGGAAGGAAGGAAGGAAGGAAAAGAGAGGGAAGGAGAAAGAAAGAGAGAAGGAAGGAAGGAAAAGAGAGAGAGAAGGAAGGAAGGAAAGAGAAGGAAGGAAGGAAAAGAGAGGGAGAGGGAAGGAGACAGAGGGAAGGAAGGAAGGTGTGCATGAGGAAGGAAGAGAGGGAAGGAGAAAGAGGGAAGGAAGGAAGGTGTGGATGAGGAAGGAAGGGAGGGAAGGAGAAAGAAAGAGGAAAGGAAGGAAAAGGGAAGGAAGGATGGAAAAGAGAGGGAAGGAGAAAGAAAGAGAAGGAAGGAAGGTGTGGATGAGAAAGGAAGGGAGAGGGAAGGAGAAAGAAAGAGAGGGAAAGAGAAAGAGAGAAGGTGTGGATGAGGAAGGAAGAGAGGGAGAGGGAAGGAAGGAAGGAAGATGTGGATGAGGAAGGAAGGGAGAGGGAAGGAGAAAGAAAGAGGAAGGAAGGAAGAGGGAAAGAGAAAGAGAAGGCGTGGATGAGAAAGGGGAAGAAGGAAAAGAGAGAGAGCGGGAAGGTGTAGGTGAGGAAGGAAGGAAGGAAAAGACAGGGAAGGAGAAAGAAAGAAGGAAGGAAGGAAGGTGTAGATAAAGAAGGAAGGAAGGAAAAGAGAGGAAGAGGAAAGGAGAAAGAGAGGGAAGGAAGGTGTGGATGAGAAAGGAAGGAAGGAAAAGACCCTTCCCCAATCTAGGGTTTGCCAGCAAAGGGGGTGACTCAGAACTGGGCAGCCAGAGGAAGGAAGAAGGGCTGCCCCCCCCCCGCCCAGTTTTCCAGAGGTGAAGCCCCTATCACAGTCCACATCCTAGGGGAGCCCCTGACCTTTCCTCCCTTAAACTTCCTCCTTTAAGTATTCCCCCACCACCCCATAAGGCGGTGCCAGCGGGCGCCCTCTTGACCCAGAGCCCAGCAAAGGGGGCACTGCGGGGGGGGGGCTTCTCTGGAGCTCCGAAGGGTCCCGCAGGAGCCTGGAAGCGGGCAATGAAACCGGTTGTGTCCCAAACCCAACTTGGGGTCTTGATGCTGGCTTCCTGGGGGGTTCGCACTGCTCCCCCTAAAAGAACCTGGCCCCCCCCCCAAAAAGAGAACCTGGAAACATCCTGTCTCCCCCCCCCACTCCAAATCGGCTTGTTTTAAGCCAGGGATCTCTTCCCCATTGTGGTCACCCACCCACCCTTCCCTGACCCAGAATCCTGGTGACCTCAGATCTGATGGGAAGGGGCAGCTCCCCCCTCCCACCGCCACCCACCAACCCTACTGAATGAGAACTGGGAATTCTGGGAGCTGTAGTCCCTGCATATGCGGAGGAGGCTTTCTCGGGTTGCTAAACCGGGTTAACCCAACCCTCCCACTGGTTGATTCCCACAGTGGATCGCCTCAAGGGCAGGAATCTCCCCCATTCCTGAAAAGATAACTCAAGAGGGAAGGTCGTTTAAGGTCACTGGCATCCCAAGCCCTTCTGGGTGGCATGGAAAAAAAAACTTTCGCGCGGCGTCTCGAACGTCGGAATAGGCTCTTTAAAAAAAACACAATTCCAGTTGTATAAAGTGTCACGAGTTGGGTTGAAGAGTGGGAGGGGGAGGGAGGGATGCCTCTAACTTTGCCCAACCTGGCAGCTGGCACGCGCCCCCCCCCTTCCCCTGAAATCCTGCAGCCTTCTGGGTGGCGTGGAAAAAACTTTTGCGCGGGGTCTCGAACATTGGAATAGAGCCTTTAAAAAAAACACAACTCCAGTTCTATAAAGTGTCATGAGTTGGGTTGAAGAGGGGGAGGGGGAAATAGAGGGATGCCCCTAACTTTGCCCAACCTGGCAGCTGGCACGCGCCCCCCCCCTTCCCCTGAAATCCTGCAGCCTTTCTCTTCAGGGGGAGGGGGTTGTCACGAGATTGGACAGGAGTTGGGTTTTTCTCCCATCTTGGCAACTTGGCACCCAGCTGGGCAGATCCCAAGATGGTATCCGTCTGCTCTCTCTCCCCCCCACTCCCCCCCCCCCCCCAAGCAGCCTTCGAACCCGGCTTTCTAAATGTGGATCACAATAGCAGGATCGGCTTTCAGGGCCTGCGGCCTTGTCTCGTGGGCACTTTGGCGACTGCTAAATGCCATCTGCTAACTAACCAGCTTCGGTGTGGTTTTTTTGGGAGAGGTGCGGGGGGGGGGGGGAAAGGACCGAGAGAGGTCGGTGGGATGGGTGCAACCTAAGCGAGGAGCAAGTTAAGAGACGGGGCCCCTCCTGTGCTAGATTTTCCAGTTATGCAACTTCTGGTGGCAGGCTGTTCCGCTGGCTAATTATTCTCAATGGTTAGGAAATTTCTCTTTGAATTCCAGGTTGCTTCTCTCTCCTTGGGTGGTTTCCATCTGTTGCTTCCCGTCCTGCCTTCAGGGGCTTTGGAGAATAGTTTGATTCCCCACCCCTCTTCTTTGGGGCAGCCTCTCAAATATTGGAAGAGTGGCATCATGTCCCCTCCTGGTCCTTCTCTTCATTAAATTAATTCCTGCAACGATTCATGTTTTAGCCTCCAGGCCCCCTTAATCCTCTTCGTGGCTCTTCTCTGTATATATATATATATATTTTAATATCGTGGCAACCGAAACTGGGTGTAATATTCCGTGCGTGGCCTTGGCAAGGCGTTATAAAAGCGGTATTAACACTCCACGTGATCTTGATTCCATCCAACCTGCGTTCGGCCTTTTTTTGGGGCGGTGGCGGCAAATTCTTAGTTGAACATTAGCTTAAAAGAAGCCATAAAGGGCAACCTTGAAAAGGGGAGAACAAACCCAGTTTGGAAAAAAAAAATAATAATCAATTTTGCACCCATGCAGGCTGCTCCCGAGTTTAATCTCACTTTTTTTTTTCCCCTCCTTGTTTTTAACCAAGGTTGCATGTGTGAATGGGGGGAAAACAAAAATTACGGAAGAGGTGTTGTGTGGGTGGGTGGGTGGATGGATGGGTGGGTGGGTGGGCGAAGGCCGTTTCCCAAGGCATGCAAAAGAGAGCGAAGTGTTTTAAGGTACAGGTAGTCCTCGACTTACAACGTAGATTTAGCGACCGTTTGAAGTTACGACGGCACTGGGGAAAAAAAGCGACTTACGACCGTTCCAGCGTTCCCAGGGTCACGGGATCAAAAATTAAGACACTTGGCACCTGTTTCACACTTACGACCACTGCGGCATTCCCAGGGTCAAAATTCAGACCCTTGGCAACTGTTTCACGCTTATGACCGCTGCGGCATTCCCAGGGTCACAGGATCAAAATTCAGATACTTGGCAACTGTTTCACACTTACGACCGCTGCGGCATTCCCAGGGTCACAGGATCAAAATTCAGATACTTGGCAACTGTTTCATACTTACGACCGCTGCGGCATTCCCAGGGTCAAAATTCAGACCCTTGGCAATTGTTTCACACTTACGACCGCTGCGGCATTCCCAGGGTCACAGGATCAAAATTCAGACGCTTGGCAACTGTTTCACACTTACGACCGCTGCGGCATTCCCAGGGTCACGGGATCAAAAATTCAGATGCTTGGCAACGGACTCACATTTATGACAGTTGCAGTCATGGGATCCCTGTTTTGTGACCTTCTGACGAGCAATGTCAAGGGGGGGGGGGAAGCCGGATTCACTTAACAACCGTGTGACTGACATAACAGCCGCAGCGATTCCCTTAATGACGACGGCAAGAAAGGTCGTAAAACGGGGGCAAAACGCGCTGGACCAGCATTTCACTCAGCGACGGAAATTTTGGGCTGTAAAGATCGTAAGTCGAGGACTCAGCTGCGCCTGTTTTAAAGACGGAGATAGGAGATCAGGCCTGCCTATGTTGGCGGGCAAACGAGCGATCTTTTGGGAAGGCTTTCAAAGAGAAGGAGGGGGGGAAAAAATAACCCAATATGAAGGTGAAAGCTTCTGTGCAATGAGGACAGGTATTAAAAAGCAATTTAACCATCAAAAAAGAAAGTTAACGGCCTGGCCTGGCTCTTGGAAAGACGATGTCCTTTTAAAGATCAATTTTTAATCAATCGGCCTGATTAATTTATAGGGTTAATGCTGGGTCTTAAGTGCAGGATCATCGGTGTCTTCTATAGGGGGGTGGAGAGGACAAGTTTCCATTATCCTTTTAACTGAGGATGATGGGAAATGTTCCCCTAAGTCACCTTCCTCTTAGGGAGCAGGGGTTTCTCAGCTTTTTAAGTTGGATGGACTTCAACTCCCAGAATTCCCCCCAGCTGGGGAGGGGGAGTTCTGGGAGTTGAAGTCCACCCGGCTTAAAAGTTGAGAAACCAGCAGAGCTGGCTGGAGAATTCTGGGAGTTGAAGTCCACAAAGCTGCCACGTTTGAAGACCTCTGAGCTAAGATGTTAAGAGGCCGGGTTTAAAAATAGGATTCGCCCCGCGTGGCTTCCCTGCAAGGAGAGAGCTAGCTTATCAATAAAAAATTAAACCCTTTTTCACGAACTTCCGGGAAGGTTTAGAAATGGGCACAGAATTGATTCCATTTGGCACTTTCGATGGATCCTATTTCTGAAGAGATGGGAGGGAGGGAGGGAAGCTAGCAAGTTGGCAGAGATTTAACCCTAAAAATGGGTCTCCCTCTGATTGGGGGGGGGGCAAGAATGAAAGTAACTTGCTCCTTCCTTCTTTCTTTTTCCTGACCTTCCTTTTCTCTTCCTTCCTTCCCTTCCTTCTCTCCAACTTTCCTTTCTTTTGTCCGTCTTTTCCTCCCTCTCTCCAATTTTCTTTCTTTCCTTCCCTCCAATTCTTTCCTGCCTTCCTTTCCTTTTCACCCCTTCCTCCAAACTTCCTCCCTCTCTCCAGTTTCCTTTCTTTCCTTCCCCATCACACCAATTTTTCCTTCCTTCCTTTCTCTTTTCCTTCCTTCCAATTCTCTTTCCTTCCTTTCCTTGTTTTCACCCCTTCCTCCAAACTTCATCCCTCTCTCCAATTTTCTTTCTTTCCTTCCCCATCCCACCAATTTTCCTTCCTGCCTGTCTCTTTTCCTTCCTTCCTTCCAATTCTCTTCCTTTCCTTGATTTCACCCCTTCCTCCAAACTTCCTCCCTCTCTCCAATTTTCCTTCCTTTCCTTTTTTCCTTTCTCCCTTTCCTTCCTTTTCTTCCTTCCTTTCCTTTCTCTTTTCCTCCTCTCCTCTCCTCTTTTTTTTCTCTTTCTCCCTTTCCTTCCTTTTCTTCCTTCCTTTCCTTTCTCTTTTCCTCCTCTCCTCTCCTCTTTTTTTCTCTTTCTCCCTTTCCTTCCTTTTCTTCCTTCCTTCCCTTTCTCTTTTCCTCCTCTCCTCTCCTCTTTTTTTTCTCTTTCTCCCTTTCCTTCCTTTTCTCTCTGCCTTTCCTCCTTTCCTTTCCTCTCTTCCTCCTTCCCATGGGCTCTTTTGCAGGGCATCCCAACGGGACTCAAATAACGACTGGGCACTTCTGCAAGCCAACGGGAAGATGCAGAGAATGATCCTCTATGCAAAATCCTCCGGTCTTTTTTTTGGGGGGGGTTGACTCTGTACCCCTTCCTCAACAAGGGAAAAGTTTAAATTGCAAGGGGGAAGATTCTCCCAAGGTGCCAGACTCCAAAGTACAAACAGCAGCTGAAGTCTTCCTAGCTCAGCCCGGGATGGGAATCTGATTTTTGATCCGATGGCTTGGACCGCACATCTTTTGAATCTAGGCGATATTTTCCCACCGGCCAATATACGCCCTCCTGGTCTGTTTGCCCCCTCCTCCACTCCCCAATCTCTCCCAATTTATGGATCCCAGCAAGAGGAATAACTTGTAAAAACTTGGCCTTTCCCCCTCTAATCCTTTTTTCTTTGCAGGAAGAAGAAATCCCCGAATTAGAAATAGATGTGGATGAACTTTTGGATATGGAGAGCGACGAATCTCGGAGTGCCAGGGTGAAGGTAAAAAAAAAACAAGGAAGAAGAGAAAAGTGTCTCGTTTGCACACGCAGGGGGGGGGGTGGGACACAGGTTATGGGGGGGGGAAGGCTTGAGAAAGGATGCGCGTCCGTGTCTCGTTGCCTCTACACAACAGTTACAAAAAGGCCTTGTAAGGTGCACGTCTCATTGTAAGGTGCACGTCTCGGCCGCCCTGAGTCTCCGGAGAAAGGCGGCCTATAAATTGAACTAATAAATAAATTGCGTCTACGCAAAAGTTACTTGAAGGGTGTGCAACATGTGCCTCGTCTACACACACACACACACGTTTCAAGAGGGACTTGAGAGAAAGTGTGCACGTACGTCTCAACAAGTTGCAAGAGGATCTTGGGAGAAGGTGTGCTTTTGTGCCTCATTCTCTCTACACACAAGTTACAAGAAGGGCCTCGAGATGGGGTGCGCGCGCACGAGTGTGTTTTGTTGTCACTAACACCAGGGCCGTAACACAAAAGGCCCAAACTCCTGGGTGGGGTCCTTGTAAGCAAACAGCCCCAAAAGCAAGACGTAAGCCCCAGCTGGGATGTGCAACCTTAACCAAAAACAGTCGTTAATCCAAATAAAGAGAGATTTTAAAGAAATCACAACAAGGTTTGGCCAGAGATCAAAGATCTCTGCAAGCTTTTAAAATAAGCATGGAGTTTCCCTGGATTTTAATTTAATTTTATTTTGTTTCTGTTGCAGGAACTTCTGGTTGATTGCTACAAGCCCACAGAGGTATGTCTTTATTTATTATTATTTTTTAAAAAAATAATATTTTTTTCTACAGCCAGCTTATTGGCAGTGGCCAGTTTCTCTTCCCCGTTTTCTCCCCCCCTTCTTAAAACTCTCCAGGGAGGATGCTAGTCCTTACTAGCTCTTTCCCAGCAGCTGCAAAACAGCTGCTGCCTCCGTCTCTGTGGGTCTTGCCCCCACGCCCCCAGCACCTGTTAGGGGAGGAGGATTGGGGGGGGTCATCCCACCCCCACTTCCTTTTCTGGCCCCTTCTCCCAAGCTTGGTCTCCTGAAGCAGAGAAGGGTGGGGAGAATGGAACAGGTTCTAGGCAAAGCAAGAACAGCTTTCACTATGGTGCAAAAAAAAGACACACAAACACAGCAATGAGCGAGAAGTAGGGGCCTGGGGCTCAGCAGACTAAAAGCATTGTGATTTAACACCAGCTGCCTGCAATCACTGTAAGTTCGAATCTCGCCAGGCTCAAGGTTGACTCAGCCTTCCATCCTTTCAAAAGTAGGTAAATTGAGGACCCAGTTTGTGGGGGCAATAAGCTGACTTTGTATAAAATATACAAAAGAATGAAGGCTATTGCTGAGCGCATTGTAAGCCGCCCTGAGTCTCCGGAGAAGGGCAGCATATAAATCAATTTTTTTTTTTAAACAAAAGTAATCTGGCTGATGCCAGATGTGGGTTTCCCAGCGTTTTTAAGAGGGGTGGACTTCAACTCCCAGAATTCCCCCGCCAGCAACTGGAATGCAAGTCCACCCGTCTTTTAAAGCCTGCTGGCTGGGGAGTTCTGGGAGTTGAAGTCCGCCCATTTTAAAGCATGAGGAATTCTGGGATCTGAAGTCTAGACATCTTAAAACACGGTGCCTGGGGAATTCTGGGAGTTGAAGTCCATCCATCTTAAACCCTGGGGGCTAGGGAATTTGGGAAGTCAAAGTCTACCCATCTTAAAGCGTGCTAGCTGGGGAATTCTGGGAGTTGAAGTCCATCCATCTTAAAGCCTGCTGGTTAGGGAATTCTGGGAGAACGTCCACCCATCTTAAAGCATGCTAGCTGGGGAATTCTGGGAATTGAAGTCCACCCATCTTAAAGCATGAGGAATTCTGGGACCTGAAGTCCACCCATCATAAATCATGCCATCTTAAAACATGGTGGCTGGGGAATTCTGGGAGTTGAAGTCCATCCATCTTAAAGCCTGCTGGTTAGGGAATTCTGGGAGAATGTCCACCCATCTTCAAGCATGCTGGCTGGGGAATTCTGGGAGTTGAGAGTCCACCCCTCTCAAAGTTGCCAGGATTGACAAACCCTGCTACGGACACTTCCCAGGGAAGTAAAGTTTTACTCTTAAGTTTTTTCTTTTCCTTTCCGTTTCCAGGTTTTCGTAGCCGACTTGCTAGACAAGATCCGAGGGATGCAAAAACTAAGCACCCCGCAAAAGAAGTGACCTCCTGATTGTGAGCGGCTGTCCTGCGTGGCCCCGGCCATTCGTGGCCCGTTGTGTCGCTGAAATGTTGGCAGTGCTGGGGTTTCAGGGAATGGGGGGGTGGGGGCGGCGGCTTTCACAGGGCTGGGGAGAATCCATTAGTTTCCCCTCCCCTCAAGAACCACCACGAAAGAGGGAAGATTGGGGGGGATGCTCTGATAATCAGAATAATTTGATCGCCTTTTAGCAATATCTCTCCGCAGCTGCCTCCCCCCTCCGTCCCACCCCAAAATCTGTCCTGGCTCCACATCAGTGTGTCTTGTGTGTGTAAAGAGAAGGGGAGGAGCATTTGTTCTCAAAGAGGGGGGTGGAGAGCAGAAATTTTAGGATCCTAAAACGAGATTCGGACGGGGTGGAGGGGAGTATCTGGATTTGGGGAGGGCTGTTTTTTTGTTTTTTTAATTATTGTGTTTTTATATAAATTTAATAAAGATGCTTTGAGAAGTGGCAGCCTGATTTCTGCAATGGGGGGTGGGGGTGGGGAGAGAAGGGTGCGGATCAGTGGTGAAATCCTACCGGTTCACACCAATTCGGGCGAACCTGTAGTGATAAAAGCTACCAGTTCGGGCGAACCTGTAGTGATAAAAGCTACCAGTTCGGGCGAACCTGTAGTGATAAAAGCTACCAGTTCGGGCGAACCTGTAGTGATAAAAGCTACCAGTTCGGGCGAACCTGTAGTGATAAAAGCTACCAGTTCGGGCGGACCTGTAGTTATAAAAGCTACCAGTTTGGGCGAACTTGTAGTGATAAAAGCTACCAGTTTGGGCGAACCTTTAGTGATAAAAGCTACCAGTTCGGGCGAGCTGGTAGTGATAAAAGCACCTGTTTCATCTGAACCGGTATTTCTGACAATCAGCTGAGCTTTCTAGCAAATCTAAATTGTGCGGCACAGCTGTTCCCCCCCCCTGACTGTTCTACTTACCTTGTTAAGCGTCCTTTTTCCGTGCGAAGCATGCATGTGTCCCACACTGCACATGCGTGTGCGCAGAGCGTGTTTGCCGCACATGTGCAGGCAGCGAAGCGGTGGCAAACCGCAGAGGATTTCACCAGTGGTGCGGATGAGAAAGTTTGTGTGTGGGGGGGGGGGGGAGACGCACACTGAGGTCTCCCTCAACTTCACCGAAAACGTGTTAATTTTTTTTTTTTAATGCACTTTTAATCCTCTGTTTAGCGACCGTTTCAAGTTTAGAAGTCCACGAGTCTTTTAAAAAAAAAAGTCACTACAGTTGGGACGACACTGCTTTTGCACAATTGTCGACTGCGGTCTGCCTTTCACAGACACGACGAGGAGACTCAAAAGGCCGATGGGTGTTGGGTTAAGGACATCTGGCAGAAAATCCTGCTGTAGGAATACATGGCAAGTTTGGGGCCTGCGTGGTTTTTCTGCAGCAAAATATATTTTTCTCGCTGGGGATTATTCCGGGGGAAAGACCCGAGGATAGCTAGCTATTCCGGGGATCGCAGTTTAGCCACACTTCTCTCCCCTTTTAAGCAACGCTGGCTGGCTGTTTTTGCCTTGCAGAATAGGAGTGAGAAGGGACCCCGGAGGACTTCTAGTCCAACCCCTTGCTCAAGCAGGACACCCTGTACCATTCAGTCCAATCTCTTCTTATAAATCTCAGCTTCTTGGATCACTAGGGAGGTGTGGGGGAGGAGGGCAGGAGAAGAGGACCTCTGGTTAGCCCACCCTCTGCCCCCCCCAACAAAAAAGGCACTTCCTTCCAAGCCGCTTCTAATTAGAGATGGGGGGGGGAAACAGAGACAGACGGCAGCAGCCGGCAGGCCCCTAGCGAGACACCTTTGCCTCGATTGTCCCAACGGAGTTGTAAGACAGGGTTGCCTCCCTTTCTCTCTCTCTTCTCTCTTCCCCCCACCCAGCCTCGGTGGTAGCGGTTGAACTCAGCAAGGAAGGAATGCATTGCAGGGCCTGGAGCTAATCCCAGCATCGTCGTGTTTCCGGCCTTAAGTCACCACCGGCCGAGCAAAATGCCTAATGCCTAAATACTTGATGCCTCCCCTCCCTCTCTCTCTCTCTCCCCCACCCCCCAGATCTGCTAGCTCGTCCACGTGGCGAGCCGAGGAAGCAAGCTGGCTTTGGGGGGTGGGGGGGGAAAGGCCACTCCTGGAATAATTGTAATTTGGTCATCACGTTCTAGAGCAGATGTTGGGACGTCTGGAAAGAGTGCAGAGAAGAGCAACTAAGATGATATGGGGGGGGGGGGAGAAGGCTGGAAGCTAAAACATACGATGAACGGTTTGCAGGAATTGGGTCTGTCCCGTTTAATGAGAACTAGGGGAGACACGATAGCAAGTCTTCCAATATTTGAGGGGCTGCCACAAAGAAGAGGTGGGGGTGGTCAACTTAATCTCCAAAGGACCAGAAGGCAGGACAAAAGGCAGTGGGTGGAAACTAAGCAAGGAGAGAGAAGCAACCTAGGAACGGCTTGCCACCAGAAGTTGTGGGTTCTCCGATACTGGAGGTTTTTAAGAAGAGACCGGACAGCCACTTGTCTGAAATGGTATACTGCTTGAGCAGGGGGTTGGACTAGAAGACCTCCAAGGTCCCTTCCAGCTGTCATTCTACTATTCCTTCCTTTCCTTTCCTTTCCATTCCTTTCCCTTCCTTTCTTCTATCTTCCTTTCCTTTCTTCTCCTTTCTATCTTCCTTTCCTTTCTTCTATCTTCCTTTCCTTTCTTCTATCTTCCTTTCCTTTCTTCTATCTTCCTTTCCTTTCCTTTCTTCTATCTTCCTTTCCCTTCCTTTATTCTATCTTCCTTTCCTTTATTCTATCTTCCTTTCCTTTCTTTTCTTCTATCTTCCTTTCCTTTCCTTTCCCTTCCTTTCTTCTATCTTCCTTTCCTTTCTTCTCCTTTCTATCTTCCTTTCCTTTCTTTTCCTTTCTTCTATCTTCCTTTCCTTTCTTCTATCTTCCTTTCCCTTCCTTTCTTCTATCTTCCTTTTCTTTCCTTTCTTCTATCTTCCTTTCCTTTCCTTTCTTCCATCTTCCTTTCCCTTCCTTTCTTCTATCTTCCTTTCCTTTCTTCTATCTTCCTTTCCCTTCCTTTCTTCTATCTTCCTTTCCTTTCCTTTCCCTTCCTTTCTTCTATCTTCCTTTCCTTTCTTCTCCTTTCTATCTTCCTTTCCTTTCTTTTCCTTTCTTCTATCTTCCTTTCCTTTCTTCTATCTTCCTTTCCTTTCCTTTCTTCTATCTTCCTTTCCCTTCCTTTCTTCTATCTTCCTTTCCTTTCTTTTATCTTCCTTTCCTTTCCTTTCTTCTATCTTCCTTTCCTTTCCTTTCTTCTATCTTCCTTTCCCTTCCTTTCTTCTATCTTCCTTTCCTTTCTTCTATCTTCCTTTCCTTTCTTTTCTTCTATCTTCCTTTCCTTTCCCTTCCTTTCTTCTATCTTCCTTTCCTTTCTTCTCCTTTCTATCTTCCTTTCCTTTCTTTTCCTTTCTTCTATCTTCCTTTCCTTTCTTCTCTTCCTTTCCCTTCCTTTCTTCTATCTTCCTTTCCTTTCCTTTCTTCTATCTTCCTTTCCTTTCCTTTCTTCTATCTTCCTTTCCCTTCCTTTCTTCTATCTTCCTTTCCTTTCTTCTATCTTCCTTTCCTTTCTTTTCTTCTATCTTCCTTTCCTTTCCTTTCCTTTCCCTTCCTTTCTTCTATCTTCCTTTCCTTTCTTCTCCTTTCTATCTTCCTTTCCTTTCTTTTCCTTTCTTCTATCTTCCTTTCCTTTCTTTTCCTTTCTTCTACCTTCCTTTCCTTTCTTTTCTTCTATCTTACTTTCCTTTTCCTTTTCTTTCTTTCCTTCCTTCCTTCTCCATCACTGGAGGTTTTTAAGAAGAGACCGGACAGCCACTTGTCTGAAATGGTATACTGCTTGAGCAGGGGGCTGGACTAGAAGACCTCCAAGGTCCCTTCCCGCTCTTGTTATTCTGAAATACTGGGAATGTCTGCCAACAGGCTGGATAACCAAAGACTGAAGGATGGGAGGCCCAGAAGAGGTCCAGAGGCTGTTCCCGACGAGAAGAACCTTGTCTCCCGATTTGAAAGGAGCCGAGCACAAGCATATAGAGGAAGTCCGCAATTTACAATTTATTTAGCGACTGTAACAACGGCGCTGAAAAAGGTGATTTGCAGCCTTGGCCTCGCGCTTACGACCATCGCGGCATCAAAAATTTGGATGTTTGGCACGCCTCTGCAATCTTCCCAGCCGGCTTCGGACGAGCAAAGTCAACGTGGAGAGCTGGCTTCACATTTAACGACCGTGTGACTCGCTCAACTCTAGTGATTTGCTTAATTGGGGGCAAAAAAACGGTCGTTAACCACAGCCCGTCTTCGCCAGTCGTCGTAAGCCGAGGACTACAGCTCTGCAAGACTCCCGAATTGATGGCGCGCACACAACCGTTGGCTTAAGGGAGAAAGCCACAACCCCCACCACGTGTTTTTATTAAAAAAAAAACAAAAAAGCAGCATAAGCGATGATTTTGAACCGTTCCCACTTAACATCGTGGGGTGGAGAAAACCGCCACTCTGCACCCAATTCCAATACGAAAACCTTCCGGAGGGACCCCACCTCCCCTTCCAGAAACACAAAACATACGGGGTTTGTTTTAACCACGAATGTCTGGGGTTTGCTGCGCGTCTTAAAGACAATGCTGGCAAAAATCCAGCACTTTTCGCACTCCCCGCCGGCCGCTCGGCAGCGCAAACCCATCCTGTTATCTCACTTTCTCGCCAGTTCCTTGCGGCAGGAACTTCCGTTCCTTTATTTATGGAGTCCCTGCTGTCCTTAAACAAACCTAAGGGTTTTTTTTTTTTTTTTTCCTCCTGCGGTGGGGGAAACGGGCCTTTTACTTTTCGGTGGGGGGGGGGGGGTTGCAGACGCTTAGCAGGTGGTTTTGGGGGTATTCTCTGGACAGAGTCCCAGAATTTTATGGGGCAGCAAGGGAGCAATTCTAGGATGCCTCTCCTCCGTCTAGGATGCATAGGATCTAAGGCAGTCTTTCTCAATTTTGGCAGCTTGAGGATGGAGTGGGGGGGGGACCTCCATAATTCCCCAGCTAGCACGCTATGGGTTAATGGTGCAATGTGGGGTAAGTTTTACTCACAGCCAACTAGAGGGCCGGAGCAGGCCTTTTCTGAAGTCTTCGCCAGTCTTGGATTTGAACCTCAAGCAACGTCCGAGAGGGATGGACTTTTTCAACTCCCAGAATTCCCAAGCCAGAATTCTGGAAATAGAAATCCATGCATCTTAAAGCAGGCTGGCTGGGGGATTCTGGGAGTGGAAGTCCATCCATCTTAAAGCAGGCTGGCTGGGGGATTCTGGGAGTTGAAGTCCACCCATCTTAAAGCAGGCTGGCTGGGGGATTCTGGGAGTTGAAGTCCACCCCTCTTAAAGCAGACTGGCTGGGGGATTCTGGGAGTTGAAGTCCACCCATCTTAAAGCACACCGGCTAGGGGATTCTGGGAGTGGAAGTCCATCCCTCTTCAAGCATGCTAGCTGGGGAATTCTAGGAATTGGAGTCCACTCCTCTTAAAGCAGGCTGGCTGGGGGATTCTGGGAGTTGAAGTCCACCCATCTTAAAGCAGGCTGGCTGGGGGATTCTGGGAGTTGAAGTCCACCCATCTTAAAGCAGGCTGGCCGGGGGATTCTGGAGGTTGAAATCCACCCATCTCGAAGTTGCCAAGGTTGAAAAATAGTGGTCCTGACTGTTGGAACAGGCAGCCATTCCCGCTCAACTTAGGACCACGACTCAAAACTCATTCAGGCCTTTCTAACCCCTCCCTCCTACCCCTCCCCCTTTTCCCCCTTCCTCCTTGTTTTTAAAATGCCCCAGGATGCTGGCAACCTTTTGAACACAAGGCAATGCTGTCTCCTGGACAGTTTAACCCCCCCCCCCCCCAAGCTGAGCCTTTGACTAGTTTTAAAGGTCTCGAGAGGGCAGGAGATCAGCCTGGCAAGCTGACTCTTCACGGAGGACTCTTGGGAGGCGAGTGCCAAAAATCGGAACCGTCCCCTCATCCCATCCTCGGCTGGCCCACCCGCGGACGACTTCCTTCCCCCCCCACCTTTCGCATTCATGGCGCAAAATCTGGTCTGTGCTTTTTTTTATTTATTTGGCCCATCGAGGAGCAACAAACCCTTTTCCCAGATCCTTCTCCGGCCTGTCCGTCCGTTTTTCCCGCGTGCGCGCCCCAACCCCGCGCGCCCCTCCTCCTTGGCAGAGACGCGCAGCTATAGTTCTTGGCGACGCTCAATCTTCAGCAGTTCGACTTCAAAGATGAGCGTGGCGCCGCCTGGGAACAGCGTGGGGGAAAAAAAAATAAAAGAAGGCAAAGAGATTGAAGAATGGAGGGATGGAAGGGGTGGGAAGAAGTGAAAATGTGGTCGGTTTTTTTTTTTTTTTTAATCCTCGCGGCTGGATAGGAATGAAGCCAAATCCATAAAAATGGGAAGATATTTTAATTCCCACCATGGACAAATGGCTGCAAAAGTTGATGGGAGTTAGCAGATAGGGCTAAATTGACTTGCTTTGATGAAAAGGACGCCAATTAATTTTGTTTCTACCGTGTTTTCCTGAAAGTAAGCCCTTTCCCCCAAAAATAAGCCCTCCCTGAAAAGATTTAACCACTTGCATAGCCGGTGCCCGCCATTTCCTCTGGTTAGGGTTAGGGAGACAGAGCTGAAAATCCACCCAGACACTTTTGTGCACGAGCAAACCGGTAGCAAACTAAATTGAAACCCACTACTGCTCGCAGGGTTGTTGTTACGGGGGGAAAAAAAGGAGGAGGAAGATGTGTTGGAAATGTTCGTTGCCTTATTTATAAAAATAATGAAGGCGAGATGCAAATAAATGAATGAATAAAACAGAGAAATAAAATACCTGGGATTTTAGGCGGCGCTCCCCGATCTCCGTAACCTGCGAGATAAGACCACAGAAGCCAAATCAGCCGGATATCAAATGATGCAAGGAAACACCTCTACTCAAGCTCCGGAAAAGTTACCGTATTTTTCGGAGTATAAGACGCACCGGAGTGTAAGACGCACCTACCCCTTTGGTGCGGAAAAGAAGAAAAAGAAATCTCCCTCTGCCTCTGAGCCATTTTGCCTCGTTGCAGCAAACAGCCTGCTTTACTTTCAGTTTCGTTTTCAGCATAGCTTGATTAGCACAAGGGGAAAAAAAAATCTGCTCCAGCAATTTACCTCTTTGCAGCAAGCAGCAGAGCCCTGCGCAAAACAGCTGAGAGCAAATCAGCTGAGAGTCAGGAGGCCGATCCAATCAACTTGTGCTAATTAGGCTGTGCTGAAGCTGAAAGGAGCTGTTTTTTCTTGCTGTTTGCTTGCACGGAGGTAACTGCTGCGAGGCAGAGGCCAAAGGGTGGGGGCCAGTGGGTGGGCAGGGCTACATTTTCCCCCCTTTTAGTGGGGAAAAAGGTGCGTCTTATACTCCGAAAAATACGGTAAATGTTACAATATGCAAAGGGGTAACGAACCAATGCCAGGGCATAGGTGCCACCTGAGTTTAGAAGCACGGGGACTACCCAGGTTTATTCCTGTACTGGTTTCGGCTCTCATTCCTTACCGAGCTCTGACGGGATGACTAACTTCCTTTTCTCGCCTTCGCACATCCTGAAATGGCAAAAGAAGGCATTGTCGGCGTTTACAAACCTTGAGGACTAGAATTTTAAGTCTCCACTCTTTTTAAACTCTGCCCTTCTAAACCCAGGCGGTCCAAACTATGAATTGTTTTTAAAAAAACCACGTGAAGGCTACCAACGACTTCATTAAAAATAAATCACCTGGACGAAACAACACAGCCCCATATTGTTCCCGCCTCGCTGCCGAAGATGCCTCTGATATTGCAAAGAAGGACCAAAGAACGGAATGCTCTGCACTTTATGGAAATATGCAAGCTAAAAGCTACCTCCTCAAGAGCCCCAGGAGGAAATGCGCAGGGCAAGCCCAATTAGTCTTGGAGAAACACAGCCAAAAATTCTGGAATGGGATAGGATAAAATATATGATGCATATAAATATACTAAAAATATATTCCTTGGTGGTCTCTGCGCTTGGTGGTTTGTTTGTTTTTTGCAGACGTTTTGTGACCCAACTAGGTAACATCATCCATGCTAGAAGGGGCATTTGCAGCAAACCTCACATTCCCTTCTAGCACTGATGATGTTACCTAGTTGGGTCACAAAACGTCTGCAAGAAAACCACCCGGCTGAGAGAACACCATGGACCCCTCATGTCTACCCTGAGCTACAAATAATTCCCTTCCATTCATAAAAGATTTGATTCTGCTCGCCCGTCATGGGCGCCCCCCCAAAAAATCCATTCGAACCCCCCGTTCCTCAGAAGCTGGCTTTTTACCCGAGCAAGCCTTGTTCCCAGCCTTTGATGACTTGTCCGGTGCCCAAGGAGAAGATGAAGGGCTGATCGCGAGTTAAGCTGCTGTCAAACTCCGTCCCGTCTTCCAGTTTTCCCTGAGAAGGCGCAAAAGAGGAAAATGAAACGGATGGCGAGTGAATCTGACTGACAAGCTGGTTTCTTTTCAAATGGAAAATGAATTATTTGCTCGGAGATCTTGCTCTTTCCTGCTTCAAACCAGTGGCGGGTTTCATATTATGTTACTGCCGGTTCGCTGCGCACACACTCGCTTCCCGCCTGCCTTTTGCGCACGGGCTCTGCTTGCGCGCGCGATTTTCCGTGCATGTGCCCGGCCACAAAAATGTGCCTAAAAAGATGGCGTAGAACCAGGGCGAATGGGCGGGAACGGGCCCACCCATGATTTCCGCAACCGGTTCGGGCGAACCGATCCGAACCGGCTGAATTCCACCTCTGCTTCAAACCCTACAGCGAACTTAAAGCCAAATCCACATTTTTATGTGTCTTGTGTGTGTAAACTAGCTGTAGGACGTTGGCATAAGAATATTATAAGAAACAGAAAGCTCAGAACTAGAGAGCTAAATGACAAGACGATCCTTGACTCATGACCCCCCAGACTGAAGCCGGAATTTGCAAGGAAGTTGGGAAGAGGGGCGTGCCCCGCTTTGGCCACCGTTATTAAGCGAATCATGGCAGCTTTTAAGTGAGTCGTTAAGGGAACCTGGCTTCCCCCACGGACTTTGCTTGTCGGAAGCCGGCTGGGAAGGCTGCAAATGGTGGGACACGTGACCCTCTCCCCCCCGGAATGCTGCCACCGTCGTAACTGAAGTCAAAAGTCACTTTTTCCCCCCCAGTCCTGTTGGAACTTTGGTTGCTAAATGAATGGCTGCGAGTTGAGGACTAACCTAGGCCTCAAAAACTGGGAGGGTTTGTTTTTTTCCAGCTGTAATAAAACAGCAGGAGACTGGCCTTTATGCCATTTCCGCTTCTTCTATATATTTATCTAAATCTCATGTTAAAGGTCATTTACGGTAACTATTATCCCTGGTGCCTTAAGGAAACTTAAGGATTTTTTTTTTTTCTCTGCCAGAAGATGAATTTCCTACAGGGCCCCAAATCTTTGTGAAATAGGGCAATGGGGTATATTTCATCTATTTATACGATCAATCAATAAACGGCCCTATTTTGTTGGGTGACTGCACCGCGATTACAAGAATGAGCAAAACACCCTTTTCATTGCACGCTGTGGCCACGTCACTATTCTGGTTTTTCCTGCTCCCAAAATCAGCTGTCAGTGGAAATTCTCAGTCATCCAGGTGAAGGTGTTTTTTTCAACAGGCAACTGGAATTTCGTGTTTTTCTTTGAAGACGTTTCGCTTCTCGTCCAAGAAGCTTCTTTAGTTCAATTATCTATATCTATATATTTATAGATATAGGTAAAGGGAGGTAAAGGTAAAGGGAACCTTTACCTTGATAGATAGAGATAGATATCTATCTCTATCTATCAAGGTAAAGGCTCCCTGAATAGAATAGAATAGAATAGAATAGGATAGGATAGGATAGGATAGGATAGGATAGGATAGAATAGAATAGAATAGAATAGAATAGAATAGAATAGAATAGAATAGAATAGAATAGAATAGAATAATAACAGAGTTGGAAGGGACCTTGGAGGTCTTCTAGTCGAACCCCCTGCTTAGGCAGGAAACCCTACACCCCTTCAGACAAATGTGCCTTGGTAGCACAGTGGTCTAAAGCACCCTGTTATTAACACAGCTGCCTGCAATTACTGCTGGTTCGAATCTCGCCAGGCTCAAGGTTTGACTCAGCCTTCCATCCTTTCTAAGGTAGGTTAAATGAGGACCCAGTTTGTGGGGGCAATAAGCTGACTTTGTATGAATATACAAAAGGATGAAGGCTATTGCTTAACGCATTGTAAGCCGCCCTGAGTTTCCGGAGAAGGGCAGCATATAAATCAAATTTTTTAAAAAAAATGGTTATCCAACATCTTCTTAAAAACTTCCAGTGTTGGAGCATTCACAACTTCTGGTGGCAGGCTGTTCCACTGATTAATTATTCTCACTGTCAGGAAATTTCTCCTTTATTCTAATTTGCTTCTCTCCTTGATTAGTTTCCACCTGTTGCTTCTTGTCCTGCTTTCAGGTGCTTTGGAGAATAGCTTGACTCCCTCTTCTTTGGGGCAGCCCCTGAGATATTGGAAGACTGCTATCCTGTCTCTCCTAGTCCTTCTTTTCATTGAACTAGACATACCCAGTTCTTGCAACCGTTCTTCATATGTTTTAGCCTCTGGTCCCCTAATATACATTCCCTTTATCGTATTTTTCTGGTATTATGCCTAACAAAAAGAACTCTGGCTTAAAATCTATATGCTGTCTTAACATTTTTTTCTAACCACAGATGCATTTTTGCCCATTGCCGGTTTTTTTTTTTTTTTTTTTTTTTGCTTTTGGGCATGTGCACCACAGGTGATGGTATGTGCCCGGTTTTTTATTCAATTCTGAAGAACTGAACTACAGAGGTTTCTTGGGTGAGAAGCGAAACATCTTGGAGGAAAAACAAAGTTCAGTTGCCTCTTGAAAAAACTCCTTGGGGATAACCATGACCTGGATGACTGAGAATTTCCACTGACAGCTGATTTGGGAGCATGAAAGGAAAAATCGGGCGGGGGTGGAGAAAGGTGTGTCCAGAAGCCGAAGGTTTTATAGCACCTGAGTTCAAGGGGAAACTCTGAGAATGAGGAATCAGGTTTTGGCCACGTCATTCTTTGTAACTTAGCAAGGGAGCCCACAAATTACACAGGAGTTTTCCACGGTCAGCAATTCATGCTCTGCTTAAAAGTTGCCATCGTCGAGCGTTGAAACAGGCATTTGCGTGAGTCAGCAAGGGTGTGTGTAGCTGAAAGGCAGCTGAGGTGTTCAGTGCTCCAAAAGGTTGACTCAGAATCAGGGCGGCAATAAAAGCCAATTTTCAAGTCACTTCAGCCTCTAGGGAAGTACCTAGTCAACTCTCCACAACCAGACTATTTCACAATTGGCCGGCTACCATATTCACACTGTCACACAAGCCCCTTGTTGAATCAAGCCATCCAGAATTACCCCAATGGACGGGGAAGGAAGGAAGGAAGGAAGGAAGGAAGGAAGAAAGGAAGGAAGGAAGGAAGGAAGGAAGGAAGGAAGGAAGGAAGGAAGGAAATAAATAAGAGGGAGGGAGGGAAGGAAGGAAGGAGGGAAGGAGGGAAGGAAGGAAGGAAGGAAGATAGAAAGGAAGGAAGGAAGGAGGTAGGGAAGGAAGGAAGGAAGAAAGGAAAGGAAGGAAGAGGGAGGGAGGGAAGGAAGAAAGGAAAGAAAGAAAGATAGGAAGGAGGGAGAGAGGGAGGAAAGATAGATAGAAAGAAAGAAAGAAAGAGAAAGAGGGAAGGAGGGAAGAAAGGAAAGAAAGAAAAAGAGAAAGAGAAAGGAGGGAGGGAGGGAGGGAGGGAGGGAGGAAGGAAGGAAGGAAGGAAGGAAGGAAAGAAAGAAAGAAAGAAAGAAAGAAAGAAAGAAAGAAAGAAAGAAAGAAAGAAAGAAAGAAAGAAAGTCAGTCAGTCACTACAGCATTTTGTTTGCCGGGGGGGGGGGGGGGGGGAAATCCCAGGACAATGAGACCATCATAAATATGAGTCAGTTGCCAAGCAGCTGAATTTTGATGATGTGACCCTGGGGATATTACAACGGGCGTAAGTGTGAAAAACGGTCCTAAGTCACTTTTTTCCCATCTTGTATCTTCACCTTATCTGGTCCTCAAGCCAATAGGAACTGCTCACCCCAGGAGAAAACAAATTTTAAGACAGGTGGACTTCAACTCTCAGAATTCCTCAGCCAGCCTGCTTGTTAAATTGAAGTCCACATCTCTTAAAAGTTGCCAAGTTTGAAAAACACTAAATAAAACTCGTCCCATTACAGTGAAAGGCGATGCATCGTACGCACATACCTGGCTGGGGTATCTATTTTGGCTATTGTTTACAAGGGTTTTTAAAACTTTGCTTTGGTTTCTAATACTCCTTCCCAACACAGTTTTGTCTCCTTCCGCCTCCCATTCCTAAATTCGGAAAGCTCTGGCTGTTAACTCTCTTCCACGTCGGCTTGGCCACACTCACCGTGTAATGCATGTGGAGCACGTCGCCTTTGCGGGACTTGATGGGACAGTTGTCCACTCGCTTTTTGACTCCAATCTGCAGCTTCCGTTTACCTTCCGTGCTCAGCCCAGGTGAGCAAAGCGCCCACAGGGCTAAGGCCAGCAGCGCCGTCCCCAGGTTCGTCTGCATCGCTGGAGCCCCTGCGGAGGAGACCCAGGCGGGTTAGCGGAGCGGCGCACTCGGAAAATCACGACACGATTACGAGCGTGGCTGGAACGGCATGCAGCGAGAGGCGCCTCCGTAGGACGGGAAGAGCGTGAAACTGAGCCGTCTAGAAAAACCCGTCCTGGGAAACGGGGGTGTGTGGTTGTCCTTGGGGTTCTGAGTTTGGTAGCTTTCTCGCAGACGTTTCACGACCCAGCTGAGTAACATCGTCAGTACTGGAATAGAGTGGGTTTGGGTAGTGTGGAGGAGGAGGAGGAGAGGATGAAGGAGAAAATGGAGGAGATGGAGGAGGAGGAGGAAGGGGGGATGTGGGGTCATGTTTAGTTTTAGTTTTAGTTTAATTTAGTTTAGTTTGTCATTGCACCTCGTACAACGAAATTCTTGTAGACATTTCAATGCCCAACTAAGGAATATCATCAATGCTAGAGAGATGAGGTGTTTGCATGATGATGGAGGAGGAGGAGGAGGAGGAGGAGACGACGACGATTGGGAGGTCCTTGGTGTTCTCTGAGGTTGGTTGTTTTCTAAGTATCTCATGACCCAACTAGGGAATATCATCAATGCTAGAGGGATGAGGTGTTTGTATTATGATAAAAGAGGAGGAGGAGGAGGAGGAGGAGGAGACAACTGGGAGGTCCTTGGTGTTCTCTAAATTTGGTTGTTTTCTAAATATCTCATGACCCAACTAGGGAATATCATCAATGCTAGAGGGATGAGGTGTTTGCATGATGGAGCAGGAGGAGGAAGAGGGTTAGGATAATATCATCAGTGCTAAAAGGGAGTAAGGTTTGCTCTCTGTTTATATACAGTGATCGCCTTATCAATGTTGAACTTTGAAGCATTAAACAAGGAACTACCAGCTCAGACAGGGTAAACAACAGCGCGATCGAGGACATCCCCACTAACGCTAGCAGGCCAAGCCACTATTATATAAACATATATAATATATAAACTGATAATGTTACCTGAGTCATGAAACACCTGGGGAAAACACCTTTCGATCGACAAGCTCAGCACCATAGCCACTGAGCCACCGCGTCCCTTACGAGCTAGTCTTAGGCCAGTGTTTTTCAACCTTAAGATAGGTGGACTTCAACTCCCAGAATTCCCCAGCCAGGGGGAATTCTGGGAGTTGAAGTCCACCTATCTTAAAAGTTGCTAAGGTTGCAAAACGCTTAAGATAGGAGATTCATATTGGCGGCTGAAGTTTTTCTCCACCGTACCCATCAATGCCTCTTGTCGTTCATGCAGATTTTTAGCGCTCGAGGAGTGTTTGGAGTTGCATGCTCACCCCGACTTCAAACCTGGCATGCACCAGCAAGCAGCCCCCCCCCCACTTCTCCAGAGCCTCCGGACTTACCCGTGTGGCTAGTGGCGAGTCGGGCACTGCTCCCTCCCCGGCGCCACCGCCACCGTCCAGAGTCTTTCAAGGTTTTGCCACCCCAGAAGCTGGCACAGTTGTCTCTTGGCTCTGGCCACTCACCCCTTCCTGAAAGGATCTTCCCCCTACTTATCTCTCTAACCCCCTTGGTTGCTTTCAGAAAGAGGGGACTTCAATTCCCAGAATTCTTCAGCACGGCCGGGGAATTCTGGGAATTGGAAGTCCCTTGAAACCTGTCAAGATTGAAGAAAAACAAAAAAAAAACGCTGCTCCGTTTCTCCCGAAAGGAGCCTAGTTTGTCCTCCCCACATGCCTCCCGGTCTGCAGTACAGGTAGTCCTCGACTTACAACGGTTCGTTTAGCGACCGACGTTACAACGGCACTGGGGGGGTGGTGGGGGAGAAAAAAAAAATGACCATGACCGTTTTTTTCACACTTTACGACCACGGCAGCATCCCCAGGGTTTACGGGATCGAAATTTCAGACACTTGACAACTGACTCATATTTATGACGGTTACAAATGTCCCGGGAGATGGTGAGGTTGGGGTTGGGGGTGGGGTCACGTGATCCCCTTTTTTGGCGGCCTTCCGACAAAGCAAAGTCCACGGGGAAGCGAGAGTCACTGAACGACCATGTTACTCACTTAACAACGGTTTAAACGAGAAACGGACCGTGAAAAGCTCACTGAACGAACGTCTCACTTCGCGACGTAAAAAAATCGGGGGCTCGGCTGAGGTCGTACGTCGAGGACTAACCTGTATCTCCCACCCACATCCCCACCCACCCGCATCCCACCCCTGTTTCCCCCAGTCGGCTTCCCCACATGCTTCTTAAGAGACCCCGTACCCTCCCTCGCCTTCCCCCCCTTTCCTCGGACCCTCCTTCTGGAAGGTCCAAATGCTGGCTTCGTTCACCGCTTCCTCCTCGCTACAATTGGTCACTTTGGCCCAAACCCACATGATGCCGGTGCCCGAGGGGTTCCTCACTTTGTGGACCCAGACGTCCCCGGACCCCCCTCCTCCGGGCGGGGCCGGTTTCTCCCGGGGGATCCACACCTGGTTAAGCTCCGCCGCCCCGCTCTTCCGGGGGACGGCCCCTTCTTTCAGCCAAGGCAGCCCCCCCATCGTCCTCTCGGGGGCCCTGCCCGGCTTACGGGGGACCCAGACTTGCCCCGAACTCTCCGTGGGGTCCCGGGGCCACTCTTTTTGGAGCCAGCCCCCCGAGTCCCGTTTGGCCCCCGCGTGGCCCGGGAGACCCCCCGAGAGGCTGCGGCTGACCCCCAGGGCCAAGAGCCCCATGCTGTCCTCCAAGCGGTCCCGGGGGTCCCTGGACCCCAAATCCCAAGCTCTGTGGCTGTGCAAGCGGGGGCCCCCCCCTTTTCTGGGCTGCACCCCTTCTTTGGGGGCCCCGCAGCCTTCGCAAAGGCCCCCCGGCCAAGAGGCCCTTTTGTCCTGCCCTGTTTTGCTCTGGCTGCCAGGGGCCACAGAGGCCGCCCCCCAAAGGGCTGGGGGGGCCCCCCACCTCCCAGGGGCCCCCCTGAGGTCCCCTGCCTTGGCCTGGAGGTCCTCCCCGGCCGTCCTAGAGCGGCCCTCCCCGCCCCCAGAGGCCCCGCCCCCAGGGGCCCAAGACACCTGGGTCCCCACGTCCCTCAGCTCCGACCTCTTGGGGTCCAGGCGCCTCCCGGGCTCTTCCCCTCGGGGGTCCCCCTCTTCCCCTCCCCCTCCGCCCTCCTTCGGCTGGCCCTGAAGCCGCTGCCCGCCGCCCGGCTCCAGGCTCTTCGGCGCCCCGCGCCCGGGCCCCCCCCTTTCCTCAGGGCCCCCCATGTCTCTCTCTCTCTCTCCCCACCCACCCCCACCTCTCTCACCTCTCCTTGCCTCAACGGATACCACCCACCGCCCTCCTGCGCATGCGCCCTCCTCCGCCCCGCCCCGCCCCTTCCCTTCCCCCGGCGCTTCCGGAAGAAGCGGAAGAAGCCGACGCGGGAGCCGCCATGTTTACTTTTTTTTTCCCCTCCTCCTTCTTCTTCCCTCACCCGCGTCACGTGGCCTCGCGGCCTTTCAGAACCAGCCGCATTTCAATTCAATTCAATTCAATTCAATTCAATTCAATTCAATTCAATTCAATTCAGTTGAGGGGTTGAGGGGTTTTTTTTAAATCTGGGGGGAGCTTAGAATATGTGTATACACACACACACACACACACACACACATATACATACATATACATATACACATACATATATAAACATACATATACATACATATACATATACACATACATACATATACACATACACATACATACATATACATATATACATATACACATATACATACACATACACATACATACACATACATATACATACATATACAAATACACATATACACATACACATACATACATATACATATATACATATACATACATATATACACACACACATATACACACATATATGTATACATATATGTATATATGTGTGTGTTTATATATATATATATATATATATATATATATATATATATATATATATATATATATATATATATATATATATAATTTAGTTCAAAAGGTTGGAGGGCTGGGCCCTTTCACGTGACGAGGCGTGACGTCACTTCCCCACGCTAGAGGCAACTTATATGATGCAAGTAGCAAGAATCAGAATAAGTGTTGGGAGGGACTTTGGAGGTCTTCTAGTCCAACCCCCCGCTCAAACTGGAGAACCTATCCCATTTCACACAAATGGCTGTCCAATCTCTTCTTAAAAGCCTCCAGTGATGGAGCACCCACAACTTCTGGTGGCAAGTCGTTCCACTGGTTAATTGTCCCGTTAGGAAGTTTCTCCTCAATTCCAGGTTGCTTCTCTCCTTGATTAGTTTCCGTCCTTTGCTCCTTGTCCTGCCTTCGGGTGCTTTGGAGAACAACTTGACCCCCTCTTCTTAGTGGCAGCCCCTCAAATATTGGAAGACTGCTATCCTGTCTCCCCTGGTCCTTCTCTTCACTAGACTAGCCAGGCCCAGTTCCTGCAACCCTTCTTCATATTATTTTAGCCTCCAGATTTTAGCAACTGGGGAAAAAATGAGGCTCTATCTCAAACGTCTGTTTGAGCAGAAAACACATCCAGTAGCAGGGAGTTCCTCAGCTTAAATCGGGCAGAATATGAGAGAGGCAAACCTGGCCCTCTGGTAAATTTAACCCCAGCTTCAAAAGAGCTTTGTAGAAAGAGAGTTGACAGGGCCCTCCCCTCTGTTCCCCCTGTCCGAGAGACACTAGGGCCTTTCTAAATATTGACTTATCAAAGGTTAAAGCAGTTTTTTTTCCCCCCCTGGAAAAGCCACGGGGGGATACACGGCTGTGTCCTTGGGCTTCCTGGTTTGGGAAGGAGTCCAATCTAGCTCGCAATTCCAGTAACTCCCTCCAGATCAGAAAATATCACCAGCTTCTTGGGCTGAAAGATAGACTGCCTCTGAATAGGGAGGTTGAACGGATGAATCTGTCAGTACGGGTAGCCTTCGACTTAGTTCATTTAGTCAATGGGGAAGCCGGATTCACTTAACAACCGGGGTTACTAACTTATCACTTAACAACTGTGGTAAGAAAGCTCGTCTGTCATCTGCACCTCTATAACTGTCTGGTTTGGCTCTGCAACCCAACAAGACAGAGACAGACTTCGGAGGATCATTAGAACTGCAGAAGAAAACCATGGCTACCAACCTGCCTTCCATGGAGGATCTGTATATCGCACAAGTCAAAAAGAGGGCTGGGAAAATATCTACAGGCCCCTCGCATCCTGGACTTCAACTCTTTCAACTCCTACCCTCCAAACGACGCTATAGAGCACTGCACACCAGAACAACTAGACACAAGGACAGTTTTTTCCTCCTGAACGCCCTCACTCTGCTAAACAGATAATTCCCTCAACACGGTCAAACTATTTACAAAGACTGCACTACTATTAATCTTCTCTTCCTTCCTAGTATCTGATCTCTTCCCACTTATGACTATAACCATGTTGCTTGTATCTTTCCATTTATATTGTTTTTATTTGTTTCCTGGTACGATTTGATAGCTTATTAGTAACCTTGACTATCACTAATACACCAAGACGAATTCCTTGTGTGTCCAATCACGCTTGGCCAATAAAAAATTCTATTCTATTCTATTCTATTCTATTCTATTCTATTCTATTCTATTCTATTCTATTCTATTCTATTCTATTCTATTCTATTCTATTCTATTCTATTCAGTTGTAAATTTTTATTCTCAATGTATGCATTTTATTTTCCTTATGTACACTGAGAGCATATACCACCAAAGACGAATTCCTTGTGTGTCCAATCACACTTGGCCAATAAAGAATTCTATTCTATTCTATTCTAATCAGTTTTTTTTGGGGGGGGGGTGTTTTGTATGTCACCCCGCCCCAAATAATCTGTTGTCCCCACAGGCGTGTCGTTAGGCAGAATCGCACTTTCTGACAAACACACAGAGAGGGAAAACGGGTCGTCGTGTAAGCATCGTACGACGAAAAGCCACAAATAATGACAGACACTGAATGGATGTAGGACAGCAAGCCATGATTTGTCGAAGAAGCCACGAAGGGATGGGTTACTTTATACATGGGAGGTCTTCCGCTTGACAATCATTCATTTAGGAACCATTCAACGGTACTGAAAAAAAGTTGATTTATGGTCACCGGTCCTCGCATTATGACCATCGCAATATCCCCATAGTCACATGATTAAAATTCAAGTGCTTGCTTGACGACCGGCGTGTATTTACAATGATGGTAGCATCCCGGAGTACACCTGCTCGCCATTTGAGACCTTCCCAACAAGCAAAGTCAATGGCTGAGGGGTGGGTGGGAGGAGCTGGATTCATTTAACGACCACGTGATCCACTTAATGACCGCAGTGACTCGCTTAACCACGGTGGCGAAAAGGCCATCAAGTAAAGTGCGCCTCCCTTAACAACGGAAATTCTGATGCCAATTGTGCCAACACCTCCCAAAGTTAAACCTGGACCCAATTTTCTGCCCCCCACCCTCCCCACCCAGCCAAACTAGTGAGCATGTAAAGATTCACTCCTAGCCGATCGACAGTCAATGCTCCGTTGGGCTCGCTTCTCGCCTAGGTTTAGCCTGCAATGTGGGTTTTACTCTTCTCGGCGCGATTCGTCCTCGGTGCTTTGCACATCTGGAAGGAGTAAAAAAGATACAAAGCATGTTTTGATCGACTGGCTGGCTCCTATTTTGCTTCAAGGGGTTTTTGCAGGAAGAAAGAGGAGCTTCAGGGGTGCTCTCTCTCCTTCCCAAAGAGGCACATTCAAACCAAACAAGCACCTGAATAACAAACCATGTTTGCAATGAAAACATGTATTTGCAATCGTCCGGTCTGGCCAAGTTTTTCTGCTTAAAGGTCTATAGATATAGTTTTTTCTGAAAAAGGAAGGGTTTTTTTTTTTTCTCTCTTGAGTCTCGAATCATGAAAATAAAAGCTTCCTTTTTATAGCCCCAAAGAGGTTCTGGGGTGAATTAGAACTGCAGAAAAATCCATGGCTACCAACCTACCTTCTATTGAGGACCTGTATACTGCACAAGTCAAAAAGAAGGCTGTGAAAATATCTACAGACCCCTCACATCCTGGACATCAACTGTTTCAACTCCTACCCTCAAAACGACGCTATAGAGCACTGCACACCAGAACAACTAGACACAAGGACAGTTTTTTCCCGAACACCATCACTCTGCTCAACAAATAATTCCCTCAACACTATCAAACTATTCACCAAGTCTGCATTACTATTAATCTTCTCATCGTTCCTAACACCCATCTCTTCCTACTTATGACTGTATGACTGTAACCTTGTTGCTGGTATCCTTAAGATTTATATTGACTGTTTCCCTATGACTATCATTAGGTGTTGTACCTTATGATTCTGGACGAATTTCTTTTATGTATACTGAGAGCGTATGCACCAAAGACAAATTCCTTGGGTGTCCAATCACACTTGGCCAATAAAGAATTCTATTCTATTGTGCAGCATCCTTAACCCGGTTATGAATTTGTTATTTTTTAAAAAAAATTGTTTCTTTTTCTCTGTTTGGATCCCTTTGCTGGACTTGCACCTTGTGTAAACTAGGTGCCACACTACGTATCCCAGAATCCTTTAGGACACTAATGTTTCTATAAAGGAAGTCCTTATTCATTAATGATTATTAGCCCCTTAGTGCCGTGAGGGCGAACCTATGGCACGCGTGCCACGGGTGGCATGTGGAGCCATATTGGTGGACATGCGAGCTCAGGTCTGGAGCGCATGTGCGCACTGGCCAGCCGATTTTTCGGTTGTTTGGGAAGTCAGGAAACAGGCTGTTTCCGGCCTCCAGAGGGCCTTGGGGTGGGGGGAGGCTGTTTACGCCCTCCCCAGGCTCCTAGAAAGGGCCTGGAGCCTGGGGAGAGCGAAAAATGGGCCTTCTGGTCCCACCGGAAGTCGACAAGTGGGCTGTTTCCAGCCTCCGGAGGGCCTCTGGAGGGGTGGGGAAAGCTTCCGGAGCCTGGGGAGGACGAAAAACGGGTCTACCGGGCCCACTGTGCCATCGTGTGCCAAAATCAGGGAGAGAAAGCCACTGCAGAGAGAGGGCAAGAGATATAAAAGAGAAGATGATTTCACCTGCATGTCCTCTCGCTGAATTTCATCCCACGCCTCTCACAATGTCCAGATCGGTGGCGACACACACATTTGCACGTCTGTGGATCTGGGTGCTTTTTCCTGTCCCGACACGGTGCACAGGACTGACTAGATTAGAAGGAGAAGGAAACTACAGATGAAGCCCCTCAAATGTATTCAGGTACCAATGGGATCACAACTTGCTGTCATTGTTAACCCAAGGGGGACTGTGCGTTTTTACAAAGAAATTGGCGAAACCTGACTGTTCTGGAACTACCTCCAAGGTCTACCCACCAGGACTCATTCTGTATGTTGTGGAAATCAGGTTTATGGGGTCTGTTGGAAGGGATGGGAAAGGGAAGAGGAGGGAGAGGGGATGGAGGGAAGGGAGGGAGGGAGGGGGAAAAGAGGGGAAGGAAGGAAGGAAGGAAGGAAGGAAGGAAGGAAGGAAGGAAGGAAGGAAGGAAGGAAGGAAGGGGAAAATTGAAGAGAGAAAGGCTAGAAAAGAGAAGGAAGGAAGGAAGGAGGGAAAGAAAGAAGAAAAATTAGAGGGAGGGGGAAAGGGAAGGAAAAGAGAAGGAAAGGAAGGAAAATTGAAGAGAAAGGAAGGCAGAAAAGAGAAGGAAGGAAGGAAGGAAGGAAGGAAGGAAGGAAGGAAGGAAGGAAGGAAGGAAGGAAGGAAGGAAGGAAGGAAAATTGGAGGGAGGGAGAAAGGAAGGGAAAAGAGAGAAGGAAAGGAAGGAAGGGAGGGAGGGAGGGAAGGAGGGAGGAAGGAAGGGAGATTGGAGGGAGGGAGAAAGGGAAGGAAAAGAGAATGAAAGGAAGGAAAATTGAAGAGAAAGGAAGGCAGAAAAGAGAAGGAAAGAAGGAAGGAAGGAAGGATGGAAGGAAGGAAAGAAAATTGGAGAGAGAATTGGGAAAGAGAGGAAGGAAGGAAGGAAGGAAGGAAGGAAGGAAAATTGGAGAGAGAATTGGGAAAGAGAGGAAGGAAGGAAGGAAGGAAGGATGGAAGGAAGGAAGGAAAATTGGAGAGAGAATTGGGAAGGAAGGAAGGAAGGAAGGAAGGAAGGAAGGAAGGAAGGAAGGAAGGAAGGAAAATTGGAGAGAGAATTGGGAAAGAGAGGAAGGAAGGAAGGAAGGAAGGAAGGAAGGAAGGAAGGAAGGAAGGAAGGAAGGAAGGAAGGAAGGAATCTTTTACCTAATTGAATTAGATCTGAAAAGCATCGTTCTTGATCTGAAAAATACAAGACAACAACAACAAGATTTAGCGACTTCACTGCTGAAGGGAATATATATTCCTAGATTTCGGCGACCCGTGCACAAACATTTATCATTGATATCAATTTAAAACCATGGGCGCCCCATTTCCTCTCTTAAGAAAATCTCAGCCTCCCTCCTTCCGAAAGAAGTTAAACCTGCAGCCTCCTCCTCTTCCTCCTCCACCCAGATTTGCAACGGACCATTTCAAAATAAACTACAACATCCCCAAAAGTTTTCGGCTGGGCAGAATTATGACAGCTACCAAGGATATGTGTAATAGGAAGGAGAGACGTGACTAATCTTCCAGTATGAGCAGAATAATAAATAAACCCCAGGAGCGCCTGAATTTTTAACAACCCTCCTGGACCAACGGGCTAAGTTGTGCTGAATTTCTAAGCACACATCCTGAAGTTAATCCTTTCCTTTTAAATGCCCGAAGCGATCGCTTCTTTTATAATGTAAATCCCAAACATTGTTGAGGATTTGAAAGGAGGCCTTTTGACATTTTTCATGGATTCCCCGTGGCTTACTTACATCAGAAGCCCATTCCTTGCTGTCACCGGCAGACAAAACGCTTTTAAAACGTTTTCTTTTATGAAGGCCACCATATAACAGGAAGAGCGTTCAAGCAGGCTTTCTGCCCATTAATTCTGTAAGGACTCAGAATAATCCCCCTTTACTGTTTTTAAAAGGGAGGCGGTGGCTCGGCGGCTAAGACGCTGAGCTTGTCGATCGAAAGGGTCGGCAGTTCAGCGGTTCGAATCCCAGCACCGCGGAACGGGGCGAGCTCCCGTGACTTGTCCCAGCTTCTGCCAACCTAGCAGTTCGAAAGCACGTAAAAAAAAAATGCAAGTAGAAAAATAGGGACCACCTTTGGTGGGAAGGGAACAGCGTTTTCCGTGCGCCTTTGGCGTTGAGTCATGCTGGCCACAGGACCACGGAGACGTCTTCGGACAGCGCTGGCTCTTCGGCTTTGAAACGGAGATGACCACCGCCCCCTAGAGCCCTCAAAACGACGCTATAGAGCACTGCATACCAGAACTACTAGACACAAGGACAGTTTTTTCCGAATGCCATCACTCTGCTAAACAAATAATTCCCTCAACACTGTCAAACTATTCACTCAGTCTGCATTACTATTACTATTAATCTTCCCATCGTTCCTATCCTCCCACTTATAACTGTATGACTGTAACTTGTTGCTGGTATCCTTATGATTTATATTGATATTGTTTCCTAGTATGACTTGCTTATTTGTACCCTATCATTAAATGTTGTACCTTATGATTCTTGACAAATGTGTCTTGTCTTTTTATGTACACTGAGAGCATATGCACCAAAGACAAATTCCTTGTGTGTCCAATCACACTTGGCCAATAAAGAATTCTATTCTATTCTATTCTATTCTATTCTATTCTATTCTATTCTATTCTATTCTATTCTATTCTATTCTATTCTATTCTATTCTATTCTATTCTTACTCTGCTTTACTCTACTCTACTCTACTCTACTCCTATTCTATTCTATTCTATTCTATTTTATTCTATTCTACTCCACTCCACTCCTCCACTCCACTCCACTCCACTCCACTCCACTCCACTCCACTCCACTCCACTCCACTCCTATTCTATTCTATTCTATTCTATTCTATTCTATTCTATTCTATTCTATTCTATTCTATTCTATTCTATTCTATTCTATTCTATTCTATTAACAAATGTTTCCCTTAGCAACATAAATGTTGGGCTCAATTGCAGTCATAAATCGAGGGCTACCTGTATTCTAAAGCCTTACCTGCAGGTGCATTCCAGGTGCTCTTCAAAAGTCAGCTGGGTTATATATCTGTTTGGAAAAAGACTAGCCATTACCTAGAAAACAGGAAGAGGAAGATCTTCACTCTATGCATCCAGGACTCAGTGCTAAATCCAAATATTGTTTGTTATCTCCAGTTGGAAATTGAAGTAGAATTTCAATTCCAATTCAGCGTATATTTCTGGCTGTTTTTTAACATCCCTAGACTGGAGGCTAAAACATACAATGAACGGTTGCAGGAACTGGGCCTGGGTAGTCTAGTGAAGAGAAGGACCAGGGAAGACATGATAACAGACTTCCAATATCTGAGGGGCTGCCACAGAGAGGAGGAAGGGGGTCAAACTATTTTCCAAAGCACCCGAAGGCCAGACAAGGAAGAATGGATGGAAACTGAACTAGGAGAGATTCAACCTGGAAATAAGGAAGAATTTTCTGACAATGAAAACAATCAACCCATGGAAGAAAAAGTTGCCTTCAGAAGTTGTAGGAGTTTCATCCCTGGAAGCTTTCAAGAAGAGACCGGACTGCCATCTGTCAGAAATGGTGTAGGGTCTCCTGCTTGGGCAGGGGGTTGGACTAGATGACCTCCAAGGTCCCTCCCAACTCTGTTCATCTGTAAACTCAGTCAATTCAATACCTTTGTGTAAATGGTATGTGGGAATGACCTTGAAATAATGATGCTAAGGGAACGGTCCGATTTAGAGACAGCTGAGCCCTCAGCTATATCCAAGTAATCCTTGACTTACAACAGTTTGTTTAGTGACCCTTCGAAGTGACTTGAAAAAAATGTGACTTCCTTGCGACGTTTGTCACACTTAACGACCATTGCAACAGCAGCCCCATGGGCATTGGGGTCCAAATTCAGACGCTTGGAAACCGATTCAAAAGTCACTTTACAACCGTCTCGCTTAGCAGCAGGAACTCCGTTGTGGGCCGTAAGTCAAGGACTACCCGTAGGCAAAATCAAGAATTCTCCTCTCACCAAGAGTGAGAGTAGAAGTCGTGAAAATCAGCAGCCAAGCTTGGAAGAAAATCAGCAGCCCAAAC